>NC_091388.1:259578-323259 GCF_038502225.1 Cherax quadricarinatus
AATTATTTAAAATTATTCCTGAATTTCATCGAAATTTTATAGGCTTTTTGAAAAATATGTAATATACTTTAAAATGTTGAAAATGCTCGAAAATTTCAATTCCATCAGTAACTCTGATAAAAAAGTTTGATAATCCAAGATTTTTAGCTAAAAAAATCAGGTTTGTCTGAAAAGTGTTCTAAATGCCCGAAATCGTCGAAATATGCAGTAAAAAATAATTTTACTATATTTTTCGATTTTTCAATGCTGGAATGGAATTGAAATTTTTGAGCATTTTTCAATATTTAAAAGTATATTAAACATTTTCCAAAAAGCCCATAAAATTTCGATGAAATTCAGAAATAATTTTGAATATTTCATATATTTTTTTAAAAAATACCTGAAGCATTAAAAAAATCGAAAAATATATTAAAATGATGTTTCACTGCATATTTCGGCGATTTAGAGCATTTAGAACACTTTTCAGACAAACCTGATTTTTTAGCTAAAATTCATGGATTTTCAAACTTTTTTATCAGAATTTCTGATGGAATTGAAATTTTCGAGCATTTTCAACATTTCAAAGTGTATTACATATTTTTCAAAAAGTTCTTAAATTTTCCATGAATTCAGAAATAATTTTGAATATTTCATATATTTTTTTAAAAATACCTGAAGCAATGAAAAAATCGAAAAATATGGTAAAATGATATATTACTGCATATTTCGACAATTTGGAGCATTTAGAACACTTTTCACACAAACATGATTTTTTAGCTAAAATTCTTGGATTTTCAATCAATTTTTTATCAGAATTACGGATGGAATTGAATTTTATGCTGAAAGTAACTTAAATATGACATTTTAGTGTAGTATTGTGTCAATACATATTTCAAGAGTGAAAATCCATGTATTTTAGCTAAAAAGTAAGGTTTGTTTGAAAAGGGCTCTAAATGCTCCATAACACCAAAATATGCAGTAAAACATCCTGTTACCATATTTTTCGATTTTTCTCAGTCCTTCATGTATTTTTAAAAAAATATATGAAATATTCAAAATTATTTCTGAATTTTATCGAAATTTTATGTGCTTTTTGAAAAATATGTAACATACTTTAAAATGTTGAGAAATGCTCGAAAATTTCAATTCCATAAGTATATATTTTTTAAAAATTCCTGAAGCATTGAAAAAATCGAGAAATATGGTAAAATGATGTTTTACTGCATATTTCGACGATTTAGAGCATTTAGGACACTTTTCAGACAAACCTGATTTTTTAGCTAAAATTCATGGATTTTCAAACTTTTTTTATCAGAATTACTGACGGAATTGAAATTTTCGAGCATTTTCAACATTTTGAAGTATATTACATATTTTTCAAAAAGATATTAAAATTTCCATGAAATTCAGAAATAATTTTGAATATTTCATATATTTTTTAAAAATAACTGAAGCATTGAAAAAATCGAAAAATATGGTAACAATGATGTTTTACTGCATATTTCGACGGTTTGGAGCATTTAGAACACTTTTCAGACAAACATGATTTTTTAGCTAAAATTCATGGATTTTCAAACTTTTTTATCAGAATTACTGATGGAATTGAATATTATGCTCAAGGTAACTAAAATATGACATTTAAGTGTAGTATTTTGTCAATGCATATTTCAAGTGTGAAAATCCATGTATTTTAGCTGAAAAGTAAGGTTTGTTTGGAAAGGGCTCTAAATGCTCCAAGTCGTCGAAATATGCAGTAAAACATCATTTATCCATATTTTTCGATTTTTTTCAATGCTTCAGGTATTTAAAAAAAATATGAAATATTCAAAATTATTTCTGAATTTCATCGAAATTTTATGGACTTTTTGAAAAATGTGTAATACAGTTTAAAATCTTGAAAATTTTTCGAGAATTTCAATTCCATCTGTATATATACTTTTTTCTTAACCGAAGCATTGAAAAAATCGAAAAATATTGTAAAACGATGTTTTACTCCATATTTCGACGATTTAGGGCATTTAGAGCACTTTTCAGACAAACCTGATTTTTTAGCTGAAATTCATGGATTTTCAAAATTTTTTATCAGTATTACTGATTGAATTGAATTTTATGCTGAAAGTAACTTAAATATGATATTTTAGTGTAGTATTGTGTCAATATATATTTCAAGTGTGAAAATCCATGTATTTTACCAAAAAAGTAAGGTTTGTTTGAAAAGTGTTCTAAATGCTCCAAATCGTCGAAACATGCAGTAAAACATTATTTTAGCATATTTTTCGTTTTTTTCAATGCTTATGTTATTTTTAAAAAATATATGAAATATTTAAAATTATTTCTGAATTTCATCAAAATTTTATAGGCTTTTTGAAAAATATGTAATATACTTTAAAATGTTGAAAATGCTCGAAAATTTCAATTCAATCAGTAATTCTGATAAAAAAGTTTGAAAATTCATGAATTTTAGCTAAAAAATCATGTTTGTCTGAAAAGTGTTCTAAATGCTCCAAATCGCAGAAATATGCAGTAATACATAATTTTACCATATTTTTCGATTTTTTCAATGCTTCAGGTATTTTTAAAAAATATATGAAATATTCAAAATTAATTCTGAATTTCATCGAAATTTTATGGGCTTTTTGAAAAATATGTAATATACTTTAAAATGTTGAAAAATGCTCGAAAATTTTAATTTCATTAGCATATATTTTTTAAAATACATGAAACATTGAAAAAATCGAAAAATATGGTAAAATGATGTTTTACTGCATATTTCGATGATTTAAGGCATTTATAATACTTTTCACACTAACCTGATTTTTTAGCTAAAAATAATGGATTTTCAAACTTTTTTTATCAGAATTACTGATGGAATTGAAATTTTTGGGCATTTTCAACATTTTAAAGTATATTACATATTTTTCAAAAAGCCCATAAAATTTTGATGAAGTTCAGAAATAATTTTCAATATTTCAAATATTTTCTAAAAATACCTGAAGCATTGAAAAAATCGAAAAATATTGTAAAATGATTGATGTTTTACTGCATATTTCGACGATTTTTAGAATTTATAGCACTTTTCAAACAAACCTTACTTTCTAGCTAAAATACATAGATTTTCACACTTGAAATATGTATTGACACAATACTACACTAAAATGTCATATTTAAGTTACTTTCAGCATCAAATTCAAATCCATCAGTAATTCTGATAAAAAAGTTTGAAAATCCATGAATTTTAGCTAAAAAATCAGATTTGTCGGAAAAGTGTTCTAAATGCTCCAAATCGTCGAAATATGCAGTAAACCATCATTTTACCACGTTTCTCGATTTTTTCAATGCTTCTGCTATTTTTAAAAATTATATGAAATATTCAAAATTTTTTCTGAATTTCATTGAAATTTTATGGGCTTTTTGAAAAATATGTAATGCACTTTAAAATGTTGAAAATGCTCGAAAATTTCAATTCCATCAATAATTCTGATAAAAAAGTTTGAAAATCCATGATTTTTAGCTAAAAAATCAGGTTTGTCTTAAAATACCTGAAGCATTGAAAAAATCGAAAAATATGGTAAAATGATGTTTTACTGCATATTTCGACGATTTAGAGCATTTAGAACACTTTTCAGACAAACCTGATTTTTTAGCTAAAATTCATGGATTTTCAAACTTTTTTATCAGAATTACTGATGGAATTGAAATTTTCGAGCATTTTCAACATTTTAAAGTATATTACATATTTTTCAAAAAGCCCATAAAATTTCGATGAAATTCAGAAATAATTTTGAATATTTCATATATTTTTTTCAAAAATACCTGAATAATTAAAAAAATCGAAAAATATGGTAAAATGATGTTTTACTGCATATTTCGACGATTTGGAGCATTTAGAACACTTTTCACACAAACGTGATTTTTTAGCTAAAATTCTTGGATTTTCAAACTTTCTTTATCAGAATTACTGATGGAATTGTATTTTATGCTGAAAGTAACTTAAATATGACATTTTAGTGAAGTATTGTGTCAATACATATTTCAAGTGTGAAAATCCATGTATTTTAGCTAAAAAGTAAGGTTTGTTTGAAAAGGGCTCCAAATGCTCCATATCGCCGAAATATGCAGTAAAACATCATGTTACCATATTTTTCGATTTTTCTCAGTGCTTCAGGTATTTTTAAAAAAAATATATGAAATATTCAAAATTATTTCTGAATTTCATCGAAATTTTATGGGCTTTTCGAAAAATATGTAAAATAGTTTAAAATGTTGAAAAATTCTCAAAAATTTCAATTCCATCAGCATTTTTCAACATTTTAAAGTATATTACATACTTTTGAAAAAAACAATAAAATTTCGAAGGAATTCAGAAATAATATTGATGCATTGAAAAAATCGAAAAATATGGTAAAATTATGTTTTACTGCATATTTCGACGATTTGGAGCATTTAGAACCCTTTTGAAACAAACCTTACATTTTAGCTAAAATACATGGATTTTCACACTTGAAATATGTATTGACACAATACTACACTAAAATGTCACATATAAGTTACTTTCTGCCTAAAATTTAATTCCAGCAGTAATTCTGATAAAAAAGTTTGAAAATCCATGAATTTTAGCTAAATAATCAGGTTTGTCTGAAAAGTGTTCTAAATGCTCCAAATCGTCGAAATATGCAGTAAAAGATCATTTTACCATATTTTTTTATTTTTTTTTCAATGCTTCAGGTATTTTTAAAAATATATGAAATATTCTAAATTAGTTATGAATTTCATCGAAATTTTATGAGCTTTTTGAAAAATATGTAATACAATTTAAAATATTGAAAAATGTTTGAAAATTTCAATTCCATAAGTATATATTTTTTAAAAATACCTGAAGCATTGAAAAAATCGAGAAATATGGTAAAATGATGTTTTACTGCATATTTCACGGTTTAGAGCATTTAGAACACTTTTCCGACAAACCTGATTTTTTTAGCTAAAATTCATGGATTTTCAAACTTTTTTATCAGAATTACTGATGGAATTGAAATTTTCTAGCATTTTCAACATTTTAAAGAATATTACATATTTTTCAAAAAGCCCATAAAATTTCGATGAAATTCAGAAATAATTTTGAATATTTCATATATTTTTTAAAAATACCTGAAGCATTGAAAAAATCTAAAAATATGGTAAAATAATGTTTTACTGCATATTTCGACGATTTGGGGCATTTAGAACACTTCAGACAAACCTGATTTTTTAGCAAAAATTCATTGATTTTTCAAACAATTTAATTAAAATTACTGACGGAATTTAATTTCTTGCTCAAAAGTAACTTAAATATGACATTTTAGATATGTATTGTGTCAATACATATTTCAAGTGTGAAAATCCATGTATTTTGGCTAAAAAGTAAGGTTTGTTTGAAAAGTGCTCTAATTGCTACAAATCGCCGAAATATGCAGGAAAACATCATTTTACCATATTTTTCGATTTTTTCAAAGCTTCAGGTATGTTTAAAAAAAATATATGAAACACTCTAAATTATTTCTGAATTTCATCGAAATTTTAAGGGCTTTTTGAAAAATATGTAATATACTTTAAAATGTTGAAAAATGCTCCAAAATTTCAATTTCATTAGTACATATTTTTTTAAAATACATGAAGAATTAAAAAAATCGAAAAATATGGTAAAATTATGTTTTACTGCATTTTTCGACGATTTAGGGCATTTAGAACAGATTTCAGACAAACCTGATTTTTTAGCTAAAAATCTTGGATTTTCACAATTGAAATATGTATTGACACAATACTGCACTAAAATGTCATATTTAAGTTACTTTCAGCATAAAATTCAAATCCATCAGTAAATCTGATAAAAAAGTTTGAAAATAAATGAATTTTAGCTAAAAAATCAGATTTGTCTGTAAAGTGTTCTAAATGCTACAAATCGTTGAAATATGCAGTAAAACATCATTTTACCATATTTTTTTATTTTTTTTTCAATGCTTCAGGTATTTTTAAAAATATATGAAATATTCTAAATTAGTTATGAATTTTATCGAAATTTTATAGACTTTTTGAAAAATATGTAATACAATTTAAAATATTGGAAAACGTACGAAAATTTCAATTCCATGAGTATATATTTCTTAAAAATACCTGAAGCATTCAAAAAATCGAGAAATATGGTAAAATGATGTTTTACTGCATATTTCACGGTTTAGAGCATTTAGAACACTTTTCCGACAAACCTGATTTTTTTAGCTAAAATTCATGGATTTTCAAACTTTTTTTATCAGAATTACTGATGGAATTGAAATTTTCAAGCATTTTGAACATTTTAAAGAATATTACATATTTTTCAAAAAGTCCATAAAATTTCGATGAAATTCAGAAATAATTTTGAATATTTTATATATTTTTTAAAAATACCTGAAGCATTGAAAAAAATCGAAAAATATGGTAAAATGATGTTTTACTGCATATTTCGACGATTTGGGGCATTTAGAACACTTCAGACAAACCTGATTTTTTAGCAAAAATTCATGGATTTTTCAAACAATTTAATTAAAATTACTGACAGAATTTAATTTCTTGCTCAAAAGTAACTTAAATATGACATTTTAGATATGTATTGTGTCAATACATATTTCAAGTGTGAAAATCCATGTATTTTGGCTAAAAAGTAAGGTTTGTTTGAAAAGTGCTTTAATTGCTACAAATCGCCGAAATATGCAGTAAAACATCATTTTACCATATTTTTCGATTTTTTCAAAGCTTCAGGTATTTTAAAAAAAATATATGAAACATTCTAAATTATTTCTGAATTTCATCGAAATTTTAAGGGCTTTTTGAAAAATATGTAATATACTTTAAAATGTTGAAAAATGCTCGAAAATTTCAATTTCATTAGTACATATTTTTTTTAAAATACCTGAAGCATTTAAAAAAATCGAAAAATATGGTAAAATTATGTTTTACTGCATATTTCGACGATTTGGAGCATTTAGAACACTTTTGAAACAAACCTTACATTTTAGCTAAAATACATGGATTTTCACACTTGAAATATGTATTGACACAATACTACACTAAAATGTCACATATAAGTTACTTTCTGCCTAAAATTTAATTCCAGCAGTAATTCTGATAAAAAAGTTTGAAAATCCATGAATTTTAGCTAAAAAATCAGGTTTGTCTGAAAAGTGTTCTAAATGCTCCAAATCGTCGAAATATGCAGTAAAAGATCATTTTACCATATTTTTTTATTTTTTTTTCAATGCTTCAGGTATTTTTAAAAATATATGAAATATTCTAAATTAGTTATGAATTTCATAGAAATTTTATGGGCTTTTTGAAAAATATGTAATACAATTTAAAATATTGAAAAATGTTCGAAAATTTCAATTCCATAACTATTTTTTAAAAATACCTGAAGCAGTGAAAAAATCGAGAAATATGGTAAAATGATGTTTTACTGCATATTTCACGGTTTAGAGCATTTAGAACACTTTTCCGACAAACCTGATTTTTTAGCTAAAATTCATGGATTTTCAAACTTTTTTTTATCATAATTACTGATGGAATTGAAATTTTCGGGCATTTTCAACAGTTTAAATTATATTACATATTTTTCAAAAAGCCCATAAAATTTCGATGAAATTCAGAAATAATTTTGAATATTTCATATATTTTCTAAAAATACCTGAAGCATTGAAAAAATCGAAAAATATGGTAAAATGATGTTTTACTGCATATTTCGACGATTTGGAGCATTTAGAACACTTTTGAAACAAACCTGATTTTTTAGCAAAAATTCATGGATTTTCAAACTTGAAATATAAAATTACTGATGGAATAAAATTTCATATGCTCAAAAGTAACTTAAATATGACATTTTAGAATAATATTGTGTCAATACATATTTCAAGTGTGAAAATCCATGTATTTTAGCTAAAAAGTAAGGTTTGTTTGAAAAGTGCTCTAAATGCTCCAAATCGTCGAAATATGCAGTAAAACATCATTTTACCATATTTTTCGATTTTTTCAATGCTTCAGGTATTTTAAAAAAAATATATGAAATATTCAAAATTATTTCTGAACTTTATCGAAATTTTATGGGCTTTTCGAAAAATATGTAATATACTTTAAAATGTTGAAAAATGTTTGAAAATTTCAATTCCATCAGTATGTATTTTTTTAAAATACCTGAAGCATTGAAAAAATCGAAAAATATGGTAAAATTATGTTTTACTGCATATTTCGACGATTTGGAGCATTTAGAACCCTTTTGAAACAAACCTTACATTATAGCTAAAATACATGGATTTTCACACTTGAAATATGTATTGACACAATACTACACTAAAATGTCATATATAAGTTACTTTCTGCCTAAAATTTAATTCCAGCAGTAATTCTGATAAAAAAGTTTGAAAATCCATGAATTTTAGCTAAAAAATCAGATTTGTCTGAAAAGTGTTCTAAATGCTCCAAATCATCGAAATATGCAGTAAAAGATCATTTTACCATATTTTTTTATGTTTTTTTTTTAATGCTTCAGGTATTTTTAAAAATATATGAAATATTCTAAATTAGTTATGAATTTCATCGAAATTTTATGGGCTTTTTGAAAAATATGTAATACAATTTAAAATATTGAGAAATGTTCGAAAATTTCAATTCCATAAGTATATATTTTTTAAAAATACCTGAAGCATTGAAAAAATCGAGAAATATGGTAAAATGATGTTTTACTGCATATTTCACGGTTTAGAGCATTTAGAACACTTTTCCGACAAACCTGATTTTTTTAGCTAAAATTCATGGATTTTCAAACTTTTTTATCAGAATTACTGATGGAATTGAAATTTTCTAGCATTTTCAACATTTTAAAGAATATTACATATTTTTCAAAAAGCCCATAAAATTTCGATGAAATTCAGAAATAATTTTGAATATTTCATATTTTTTTTAAAAATACCTGAAGCATTGAAAAAATCTAAAAATATGGTAAAATGATGTTTTACTGCATATTTCGACGATTTGGGGCATTTAGAACACTTCAGACAAACCTGATTTTTTAGCAAAAATTCATGGATTTTTCAAACAATTTAATTAAAATTACTGACAGAATTTAATTTCTTGCTCAAAAGTAACTTAAATATGACATTTTAGATATGTATTGTGTCAATACATATTTCAAGTGTGAAAATCCATGTATTTTGGCTAAAAAGTAAGGTTTGTTTGAAAAGTGCTTTAATTGCTACAAATCGCCGAAATATGCAGTAAAACATCATTTTACCATATTTTTCGATTTTTTCAAAGCTTCAGGTATGTTTAAAAAAATATATGAAACACTCTAAATTATTTCTGAATTTCATCGAAATTTTAAGGGCTTTTTGAAAAATATGTAATATACTTTAAAATGTTGAAAAATGCTCCAAAATTTCAATTTCATTAGTACATATTTTTTTAAAATACATGAACCATTAAAAAAATCGAGAAATATGGTAAAATGATGTTTTACTGCATATTTCGACGATTTGGAGCATTTAGAACACTTTTGAAACAAACCTTACATTTTAGCTAAAATACATGGATTTTCACACTTGAAATATGTATTGACACAATACTACACTAAAATGTCACATATAAGTTACTTTCTGCCTAAAATTTAATTCCAGCAGTAATTCTGATAAAAAAGTTTGAAAATCCATGAATTTTAGCTAAAAAATCAGATTTGTCTGAAAAGTGTTCTAAATGCTCCAAATCATCGAAATATGCAGTAAAAGATCATTTTACCATATTTTTTTATGTTTTTTTTTTAATGCTTCAGGTATTTTTAAAAATATATGAAATATTCTAAATTAGTTATGAATTTCATCGAAATTTTATGAGCTTTTTGAAAAATATGTAATACAATTTAAAATATTGAAAAATGTTTGAAAATTTCAATTCCATAAGTATATATTTTTTAAAAATACCTGAAGCATTGAAAAAATCGAGAAATATGGTAAAATGATGTTTTACTGCATATTTCACGGTTTAGAGCATTTAGAACACTTTTCCGACAAACCTGATTTTTTTAGCTAAAATTCATGGATTTTCAAACTTTTTTATCAGAATTACTGATGGAATTGAAATTTTATAGCATTTTCAACATTTTAAAGAATATTACATATTTTTCAAAAAGCCCATAAAATTTCGATGAAATTCAGAAATAATTTTGAATATTTCATATATTTTTTAAAAATACCTGAAGCATTGAAAAAATCGAAAAATATGGTAAAATGATGTTTTACTGCATATTTCGACGATTTGGAGCATTTAGAACACTTCAGACAAACCTGATTTTTTAGCAAAAATTCATGGATTTTTCAAACAATTTAATTAAAATTACTGACAGAATTTAATTTCTTGCTCAAAAGTAACTTAAATATGACATTTTAGATATGTATTGTGTCAATACATATTTCAAGTGTGAAAATCCATGTATTTTGGCTAAAAAGTAAGGTTTGTTTGAAAAGTGCTCTAATTGCTACAAATCGCCGAAATATGCAGGAAAACATCATTTTACCATATTTTTCGATTTTTTCAAAGCTTCAGGTATGTTTAAAAAAAATATATGAAACACTCTAAATTATTTCTGAATTTCATCGAAATTTTAAGGGCTTTTTGAAAAATATGTAATATACTTTAAAATGTTGAAAAATTCTCCAAAATTTCAATTTCATTAGTACACATTTTTTTAAAATACATGAAGCATTAAAAAAATCGAAAAATATGGTAAAATTATGTTTTACTGAATATTTCGACGATTTGGAGCATATAGAACCCTTTTGAAACAAACCTTACATTATAGCTAAAATACATGGATTTTCACACTTGAAATATGTATTGACACAATACTACACTAAAATGTCACATATAAGTTACTTTCTGCCAAAAATTTTAATTCCAGCAGTAATTCTGATAAAAAAGTTTGAAAATCCTTGAATTTTAGCTAAAAAATCAGATTTGTCTGAAAAGTGTTCTAAATGCTCCAAATCATCGAAATATGCAGTAAAAGATCATTTTACCATATTTTTTATTTTTTTTTTAATGCTTCAGGTATTTTTAAAAATATATGAAATATTCTAAATTAGTTATGAATTTCATCGAAATTTTATGGGCTTTTTGAAAAATATGTAATACAATTTAAAATATTGAGAAATGTTCGAAAATTTCAATTCCATAAGTATATATTTTTTAAAAATACCTGAAGCATTGAAAAAATCGAGAAATATGGTAAAATGATGTTTTACTGCATATTTCACGGTTTAGAGCATTTAGAACACTTTTCCGACAAACCTGATTTTTTTAGCTAAAATTCATGGATTTTCAAACTTTTTTATCAGAATTACTGATGAAATTGAAATTTTCTAGCATTTTCAACATTTTAAAGAATATTACATATTTTTCAAAAAGCCCATAAAATTTCGATGAAATTCTGAAATAATTTTGAATATTTCATATATTTTTTAAAAATACCTGAAGCATTGAAAAAATCTAAAAATATGGTAAAATAATGTTTTACTGCATATTTCGACGATTTGGGGCATTTAGAACACTTCAGACAAACCTGATTTTTTAGCAAAAATTCATTGATTTTTCAAACAATTTAATAAAAATTACTGACGGAATTTAATTTCTTGCTCAAAAGTAACTTAAATATGACATTTTAGATATGTATTGTGTCAATACATATTTCAAGTGTGAAAATCCATGTATTTTGGCTAAAAAGTAAGGTTTGTTTGAAAAGTGCTCTAATTGCTACAAATCGCCGAAATATGCAGGAAAACATTATTTTACCATATTTTTCGATTTTTTCAAAGCTTCAGGTATATTTAAAAAAAATATATGAAACACTCTAAATTATTTCTGAATTTCATCGAAATTTTAAGGGCTTTTTGAAAAATATGTAATATACTTTAAAATGTTGAAAAATTCTCCAAAATTTCAATTTCATTAGTACACATTTTTTTTAAAATACATGAAGCATTAAAAAAATCGAAAAATATGGTAAAATTATGTTTTACTGCATTTTTCGACGATTTAGGTCATTTAGAACAGTTTTCAGACAAACCTGATTTTTTCACTCTCACAATTATACCAACAATAACACCAGACTCCCGACTGTCACTCTCACAATTATACCAACAATAACACCAGACTCCCGACTGTCACTCTCACAATATAACACCAGACTCCCGAACAATCACAACATACCAACAATAACACCAGACTCCCGACTGTCACTCTCACAATCATACCAACAATAACACCAGACTCCCGACTGTCACTCTCACAATTATACCAACAATAACACCAGACTCCCGACTGTCACTCTCACAATTATACCAACAATAACACCAGACTCCCGACTGTCACTCTCACAATTATACCAACAATAACACCAGACTCCCGACTGTCACTCTCACAATTATACCAACAATAACACCAGACTCCCGACTGTCACTCTCACAATTATACCAACAATAACACCATACTCCCGACTGTCACTCTCACAATCACCAACAATAACACCAGACTCCCGACTGTCACTCTCACAATTATACCAACAGTAACACCAGACTCCCGACTGTCACTCTCACAATTATACCAACAATAACACCAGACTCCCGACTGTCACTCTCACAATTATACCAACAATAACACCAGACTCCCGACTGTCACTCTCACAATTATACCAACAATAACACCAGACTCCCGACTGTCACTCTCACAATCATACCAACAATAACACCAGACTCCCGACTGTCACTCTCACAATCATACCAACAATAACACCAGACTCCCGACTGTCACTCTCACAATTATACCAACAATAACACCCGACAATAACACCATACTCCTTACTGTCACTCTCACAATTATACCAACAATAACACCAGACTCCCGACTGTCACTCTCACAATTATACCAACAATAACACCAGACTCCCGACTGTCACTCTCACAATTATACCAACAATAACACCAGACTCCCGACTGTCACTCTCACAATTATACCAACAATAACACCAGACTCCCGACTGTCACTCTCACAATTATACCAACAATAACACCAGACTCCCGACTGTCACTATCACAATTATACCAACAATAACACCAGACTCCCGACTGTCACTCTCACAATTATACCAACAATAACACCAGACTCCCGACTGTCACTCTCACAATTATACCAACAATAACACCAGACTCCCGACTGTCACTCTCACAATTATACCAACAATAACACCAGACTCCCGACTGTCACTCTCACAAAGCTACCAACAATAACACCAGATACCAACAATAACACCAGACTCCCGACTGTCACTCTCACAATTATACCAACAATAACACCAGACTCCCGACTGTCACTCTCACAATTATACCAACAATAACACCAGACTCCCGACTGTCACTCTCACAATTATACCAACAATAACACCAGACTCCCGACTGTCACTCTCACAATTATACCAACAATAACACCAGACTCCCGACTGTCACTCTCACAATTATACCAACAATAACACCAGACTCCCGACTGTCACTCTCACAATTATACCAACAATAACACCAGACTCCCGACTGTCACTCTCACAATTATACCAACAATAACACCAGACTCCCGACTGTCACTCTCACAATTATACCAACAATAACACCAGACTCCCGACTGTCACTCTCACAATTATACCAACAATAACACCAGACTCCCGACTGTCACTCTCACAATTATACCAACAATAACACCAGACTCCCGACTGTCACTCTCACAATTATATCAACAGTAACACCAGACTCCCGACTGTCACTCTCACAATAATACCAGATCACCAACAATAACACCAGACTTCAGACTGTCACTCACACAAATACCAACAATAACACCAGACTCCCGACTGTCACTATCACAATTATACCAACAGTAACACCAGACTCCCGACTGTCACTCTCACAATTATACCAACAATAACACCAGACTCCCGACTGTCACTCTCACAATTATACCAACAATAACACCAGACTCCCAACTGTCACTCTCACAATTATATCAACAGTAACACCAGACTCCCGACTGTCACTCTCACAATAATACCAACAATAACACCAGACTCCCAACTGTCACTCTCACAATTATAGCAACAATAACACAAGACTCCCGACTGTCACTCTCACAATTATACCAACAATAACACCAGACTCCCGACTGTCACTCTCACAATTATACCAACAATAACACCAGACTCCCGACTGTCACTATCACAATTATACCAACAATAACACCAGACTCCAGACAACAATAACACCATACTCCCGACTGTCACTCTCACAATCACACCAACAATAACACCATACTCCCGACTGTCACTCTCACAATCATACCAACAATAACACCAGACTCCCGACTGTCACTCTCACAATTATACCAACAATAACACCGGACTCCCGACTGTCACTCTCACAATTATACCAACAATAACACCAGACTCCCGACTGTCACTCTCACAATTATACCAACAATAACACCGGACTTCCGACTGTCACTCTCACAATTATACCAACAATAACACCAGACTCCCGACTGTCACTCTCACAATTATACCAACAATAACACCAGACTCCCGACTGTCACTCTCACAATTATACCAACAATAACACCAGACTCCCGACTGTCACTCTCACATATATACCAACAATAACACAGACTCCCGAGACTCCCGACTGTCACTCTCACAATTATACCAACAATAACACCAGACTCCCGACTGTCACTCTCACAATTATACCAACAATAACACCAGACTCCCGACTGTCACTCTCACAATTACACAATTATACCAACAATAACACCAGACTCCCGACTGTCACTCTCACAATTATAACAACAATAACACCGGACTTCCGACTGTCACTCTCACAATTATACCAACAATAACACCAGACTCCCGACTGTCACTCTCACAATTATACCAACAATAACACCAGACTTCCGACTGTCACTCTCACAATTATACCAACAATAACACCAGACTCCCGACTGTCACTCTCACAATTATACCAACAATAACACCAGACTCCCGACTGTCACTCTCACAATTATACCAACAATAACACCAGACTCCCGACTGTCACTCTCACAATCATACCAACAATAACACCAGACTCCCGACTGTCACTCTCACAATCATACCAACAATAACACCAGACTCCCGACTGTCACTCTCACAATTATACCAACAATAACACCAGACTCCCGACTGTCACTCTCACAATTATACCAACAATAACACCAGACTTCCGACTGTCACTCTCACAATTATACCAACAATAACACCAGACTTCCGACTGTCACTCTCACAATCATACCAACAATAACACCAGACTCCGACTGTCACTATCACAATCATACCAACAATAACACCATACTCCCGACTGTCACTATCACAATCATACCAACAATAACACCAGACTTCCAACTGTAACTATCACAATCATACCGACAATAACACCAGACTCCCGACTGTCACTATCACAATCATACCAACAATAACACCAGACTCCCAACTGTCACTATCACAATCATACCGACAATAACACCAGACTCCCGACTGTCACTCTCACAACCACACCAACAATAACAACAGACTCCCGACTGTCACTCTCACAACCACACCAACAATAACAACAGACTCCCGACTGTCACTCTCACAACCACACCAACAATAACACCAGACTCCCGACTGTCACTCTCACAATCATACCAACAATAACACCAGACTCCCGACTGTCACTCTCACAATCATACCAACAATAACACCAGACTCCCGACTGTCACTCTCACAATCATACCAACAATAACACCAGACTCCCGACTGTCACTCTCACAATCATACCAACAATAACACCAGACTCCCGACTGTCACTCTCACAATAATAACAATGATACCAACAATAACACCAGACTCCCGACTGTCACTCTCACAATTATACCAACAATAACACCAGACTCCCGACTGTCACTCTCACAATTATACCAACAATAACACCAGACTCCCGACTGTCACTCTCACAATTATACCAACAATAACACCAGACTCCCGACTGTCACTCTCACAATTATACCAACAATAACACCAGACTCCCGACTGTCACTCTCACAATTATACCAACAATAACACCAGACTCCCGACTGTCACTCTCACAATTATACCAACAATAACACCAGACTCCCGACTGTCACTCTCACAATTATACCAACAATAACACAAGACTCCCGACTGTCACTCTCACAATTATACCAACAATAACACCAGACTCCCGACTGTCACTCTCACAATTATACCAACAATAACACCAGACTCCCGACTGTCACTATCACAATTATACCAACAATAACACCAGACTCCCGACTGTCACTATCACAATCATACCAACAATAACACCAGACTCCCGACTGTCACTCTCACAATCATACCAACAATAACACCAGACTCCCGACTGTCACTCTCACAATTATACCAACAATAACACCAGACTCCCGACTGTCACTCTCACAATTATACCAACAATAACACCAGACTCCCGACTGTCACTCTCACAATTATACCAACAATAACACCAGACTCCCGACTGTCACTCTCACAATTATACCAACAATAACACCAGACTCCCGACTGTCACTCTCACAATTATACCAACAATAACACCAGACCCCCGACTGTCACTCTCACAATTATACCAACAATAACACCAGACTCCCGACTGTCACTCTCACAATTATACCAACAATAACACCAGACTTCCGACTGTCACTCTCACAATTATACCAACAATAACACCAGACTCCCGACTGTCACTCTCACAATTATACCAACAATAACACCAGACTCCCGACTGTCACTCTCACAATTATACCAACAATAACACCAGACTCCCGACTGTCACTCTCACAATTATACCAACAATAACACCAGACTCCCGACTGTCACTCTCACAATTATACCAACAATAACACCAGACTCCCGACTGTCACTCTCACAATTATACCAACAATAACACCAGACTCCCGACTGTCACTCTCACAATTATACCAACAATAACACCAGACTCCCGACTGTCACTCTCACAATTATACCAACAATAACACCAGACTCCCGACTGTCACTCTCACAATTATACCAACAATAACACCAGACTCCCGACTGTCACTCTCACAATTATACCAACAATAACACCAGACTCCCGACTGTCACTCTCACAATCATACCAACAATAACACCAGACTCCCGACTGTCACTCTCACAATTATACCAACAATAACACCAGACTCCCGACTGTCACTCTCACAATTATACCAACAATAACACCAGACTCCCGACTGTCACTCTCACAATTATACCAACAATAACACCAGACTCCCGACTGTCACTCTCACAATTATACCAACAATAACACCAGACTCCCGACTGTCACTCTCACAATCATACCAACAATAACACCAGACTCCCGACTGTCACTCTCACAATCATACCAACAATAACACCAGACTCCCGACTGTCACTCTCACAATCATACCAACAATAACACCAGACTCCCGACTGTCACTCTCACAATCATACCAACAATAACACCAGACTCCCGACTGTCACTATCACAATCATACCAACAATAACACCAGACTCCCGACTGTCACTCTCACAATCATACCAACAATAACACCAGACTCCCGACTGTCACTCTCACAATCATACCAACAATAACACCAGACTCCCGACCGTCACTCTCGCATTCATACCAACAATAACAACAGACTCCCGACTGTCACTCTCACAATCATACCAACAATAACACCAGACTCCCGACTGTCACTCTCACAATCATACCAACAATAACACCAGACTCCCGACTGTCACTCTCACAATCATACCAACAATAACACCAGACTCCCGACTGTCACTCTCACAATCATACCAACAATAACACCAGACTCCCGACTGTCACTCTCACAATTATACCAACAATAACACCAGACTCCCGACTGTCACTCTCACAATTATACCAACAATAACACCAGACTCCCGACTGTCACTCTCACAATTATACCAACAATAACACCAGACTCCCGACTGTCACTCTCACAATTATACCAACAATAACACCAGACTCCCGACTGTCACTCTCACAATTATACCAACAATAACACCAGACTCCCGACTGTCACTCTCACAATTATACCAACAATAACACCAGACTCCCGACTGTCACTCTCACAATTATACCAACAATAACACCAGACTCCCGACTGTCACTCTCACAATTATACCAACAATAACACCAGACTCCCGACTGTCACTCTCACAATCATACCAACAATAACACCAGACTCCCGACTGTCACTCTCACAATTATACCAACAATAACACCAGACTCCCGACTGTCACTCTCACAATTATACCAACAATAACACCAGACTCCCGACTGTCACTCTCACAATTATACCAACAATAACACCAGACTCCCGACTGTCACTCTCACAATTATACCAACAATAACACCAGACTCCCGACTGTCACTCTCACAATTATACCAACAATAACACCAGACTCCCGACTGTCACTCTCACAATTATACCAACAATAACACCAGACTCCCGACTGTCACTCTCACAATTATACCAACAATAACACCAGACTCCCGACTGTCACTCTCACAATTATACCAACAATAACACCAGACTCCCGACTGTCACTCTCACAATTATACCAACAATAACACCAGACTCCCGACTGTCACTCTCACAATTATACCAACAATAACACCAGACTCCCGACTGTCACTCTCACAATTATACCAACAATAACACCAGACTCCCGACTGTCACTCTCACAATTATACCAACAATAACACCAGACTCCCGACTGTCACTCTCACAATTATACCAACAATAACACCAGACTCCCGACTGTCACTCTCACAATTATACCAACAATAACACCAGACTCCCGACTGTCACTCTCACAATTATACCAACAATAACACCAGACTCCCGACTGTCACTCTCACAATTATACCAACAATAACACCAGACTCCCGACTGTCACTCTCACAATTATACCAACAATAACACCAGACTTCCAACTGTAACTATCACATTCATACCGACAATAACACCAGACTCCCTACTGTCACTCTCACAATTATTCCAACAATAACACCAGACTTCCGACTGTCACTATCACAATTATACCAACAATAACACCAGACTCCCGACTGTCACTCTCACAATTATACCAACAATAACACCAGACTCCCGACTGTCACTCTCACAATTATACCAACAATAACACCAGACTCCCGACTGTCACTCTCACAATTATACCAACAATAACACCAGACTCCCGACTGTCACTCTCACAATTATACCAACAATAACACCAGACTCCCGACTGTCACTCTCACAATTATACCAACAATAACACCAGACTCCCGACTGTCACTCTCACAATTATACCAACAATAACACCAGACTCCCGACTGTCACTCTCACAATTATACCAACAATAACACCAGACTCCCGACTGTCACTCTCACAATTATACCAACAATAACACCAGACTCCCGACTGTCACTCTCACAATTATACCAACAATAACACCAGACTCCCGACTGTCACTCTCACAATTATACCAACAATAACACCAGACTCCCGACTGTCACTCTCACAATTATACCAACAATAACACCAGACTCCCGACTGTCACTCTCACAAATACCAACAATAACACCAGACTCCCGACTGTCACTCTCACAATTATACCAACAATAACACCAGACTCCCGACTGTCACTCTCACAATTATACCAACAATAACACCAGACTCCCGACTGTCACTCTCACAATTATACCAACAATAACACCAGACTCCCGACTGTCACTCTCACAATTATACCAACAATAACACCAGACTCCCGACTGTCACTCTCACAATTATACCAACAATAACACCAGACTCCCGACTGTCACTCTCACAATTATACCAACAATAACACCAGACTCCCGACTGTCACTCTCACAATTATACCAACAATAACACCAGACTCCCGACTGTCACTCTCACAATTATACCAACAATAACACCAGACTCCCGACTGTCACTCTCACAATTATACCAACAATAACACCAGACTCCCGACTGTCACTCTCACAATTATACCAACAATAACACCAGACTCCCGACTGTCACTCTCACAATTATACCAACAATAACACCAGACTCCCGACTGTCACTCTCACAATTATACCAACAATAACACCAGACTCCCGACTGTCACTCTCACAATTATACCAACAATAACACCAGAACCCCGACTGTCACTCTCACAATTATACCAACAATAACACCAGACTTCCGACTGTCACTATCACAATTATACCAACAATAACACAAGACTCCCGACTGTCACTCTCACAATTATAACAATAACATCAGACTCCGAACTGTCACTTTCACAATCATACAAACAATAACACCAGACTCCCGACCGTCACTCTCGCATTCATACCAACAATAACACCAGACTCCCGACTGTCACTCTCACAATCATACCAACAATAACACCAGACTCCCGACTGTCACTCTCACAATTATACCAACAATAACACCAGACTCCCGACTGTCACTCTCACAATTATACCAACAATAACACCAGACTCCCGACTGTCACTCTCACAATTATACCAACAATAACACCAGACTCCCGACTGTCACTCTCACAATTATACCAACAATAACACCAGACTCCCGACTGTCACTCTCACAATTATACCAACAATAACACCAGACTCCCGACTGTCACTCACAATTATACCAACAATAACACCAGACTCCCGACTGTCACTCTCACAATTATACCAACAATAACACCAGACTCCCGACTGTCACTCTCACAATTATACCAACAATAACACCAGACTCCCGACTGTCACTCTCACAATTATACCAACAATAACACCAGACTCCCGACTGTCACTCTCACAATCCGATCACCAACAATAACACCAGACTCCCGTCTGTCACTCTCACAATTATACCAACAATAACACCAGACTCCCGACTGTCACTCTCACAATTATACCAACAATAACACCAGACTCCCGACTGTCACTCTCACAATTATACCAACAATAACACCAGACTCCCGACTGTCACTCTCACAATTATACCAACAATAACACCAGACTCCCGACTGTCACTCTCACAATTATACCAACAATAACACCAGACTCCCGACTGTCACTCTCACAATTATACCAACAATAACACCAGACTCCCGACTGTCACTCTCACAATTATACCAACAATAACACCAGACTCCCGACTGTCACTCTCACAATTATACCAACAATAACACCAGACTCCCGACTGTCACTCTCACAATTATACCAACAATAACACCAGACTCCCGACTGTCACTCTCACAATTATACCAACAATAACACCAGACTCCCGACTGTCACTCTCACAATTATACCAACAATAACACCAGACTCCCGACTGTCACTCTCACAATTATACCAACAATAACACCAGACTCCCGACTGTCACTCTCACAATTATACCAACAATAACACCAGACTCCCGACTGTCACTCTCACAATTATACCAACAATAACACCAGACTCCCGACTGTCACTCTCACAATTATACCAACAATAACACCAGACTCCCGACTGTCACTCTCACAATTATACCAACAATAACACCAGACTCCCGACTGTCACTCTCACAATTATACCAACAATAACACCAGACTCCCGACTGTCACTCTCACAATTATACCAACAATAACACCAGACTCCCGACTGTCACTCTCACAATTATACCAACAATAACACCAGACTCCCGACTGTCACTCTCACAATTATACCAACAATAACACCAGACTCCCGACTGTCACTCTCACAATTATACCAACAATAACACCAGACTCCCGACTGTCACTCTCACAATTATACCAACAATAACACCAGACTCCCGACTGTCACTCTCACAATTATACCAACAATAACACCAGACTCCCGACTGTCACTCTCACAATTATACCAACAATAACACCAGACTCCCGACTGTCACTCTCACAATTATACCAACAATAACACCAGACTCCCGACTGTCACTCTCACAATTATACCAACAATAACACCAGACTCCCGACTGTCACTCTCACAATTATACCAACAATAACACCAGACTCCCGACTGTCACTCTCACAATTATACCAACAATAACACCAGACTCCCGACTGTCACTCTCACAATTATACCAACAATAACACCAGACTCCCGACTGTCACTCTCACAATTATACCAACAATAACACCAGACTCCCGACTGTCACTCTCACAATTATACCAACAATAACACCAGACTCCCGACTGTCACTCTCACAATTATACCAACAATAACACCAGACTCCCGACTGTCACTCTCACAATTATACCAACAATAACACCAGACTCCCGACTGTCACTCTCACAATTATACCAACAATAACACCAGACTCCCGACTGTCACTCTCACAATTATACCAACAATAACACCAGACTCCCGACTGTCACTCTCACAATTATACCAACAATAACACCAGACTCCCGACTGTCACTCTCACAATTATACCAACAATAACACCAGACTCCCGACTGTCACTCTCACAATACTACCAACAATAACACCAGAATCACCGTAACACCCGACTGTCACTCTCACACCAGACTCCCGACTGTCACTCTCACAATTATACCAACAATAACACCAGACTCCCGACTGTCACTCTCACAATTATACCAACAATAACACCAGACTCCCTACTGTCACTCTCACAATTATACCAACAATAACACCAGACTCCCGACTGTCACTATCACAATTATACCAACAATAACACCAGACTCCCGACTCTCACTCTCACAATTATACCAACAATAACACCAGACTCCCGTCTGTCACTCTCACAATTATACCAACAATAACACCAGACTCCCGACTGTCACTCTCACAATTATACCAACAATAACACCAGACTCCCGACTGTCACTCTCACAATTATACCAACAATAACACCAGACTCCCGACTGTCACTCTCACAATTATACCAACAATAACACCAGACTCCCGACTGTCACTCTCACAATTATACCAACAATAACACCAGACTCCCGACTGTCACTCTCACAATTATACCAACAATAACACCAGACTCCCGACTGTCACTCTCACAATTATACCAACAATAACACCAGACTCCCGACTGTCACTCTCACAATTATACCAACAATAACACCAGACTCCCGACTGTCACTCTCACAATTATACCAACAATAACACCAGACTCCCGACTGTCACTCTCACAATTATACCAACAATAACACCAGACTCCCGACTGTCACTCTCACAATTATACCAACAATAACACCAGACTCCCGACTGTCACTCTCACAATTATACCAACAATAACACCAGACTCCCGACTGTCACTCTCACAATTATACCAACAATAACACCGGACTCCCGACTGTCACTCTCACAATCATACCAACAATAACACCAGACTCCCGACTGTCACTCTCACAATTATACCAACAATAACACCGGACTCCCGACTGTCACTCTCACAATTATACCAACAATAACACCAGACTCCCGACTGTCACTCTCACAATTATACCAACAATAACACCAGACTCCCGACTGTCACTCTCACAATTATACCAACAATAACACCAGACTCCCGACTGTCACTCTCACAATTATACCAACAATAACACCAGACTCCCGACTGTCACTCTCACAATTATACCAACAATAACACCAGACTCCCGACTGTCACTCTCACAATTATACCAACAATAACACCAGACTCCGACTGTCACTCTCACAATTATACCAACAATAACACCAGACTCCCGACTGTCACTCTCACAATCATACCAACAATAACACCAGACTCCCGACTGTCACTCTCACAATCATACCAACAATAACACCAGACTCCCGACTGTCACTCTCACAATCATACCAACAATAACACCAGACTCCCGACTGTCACTCTCACAATTATACCAACAATAACACCAGACTCCCGACTGTCACTCTCACAATTATACCAACAATAACACCAGACTCCCGACTGTCACTCTCACAATTATACCAACAATAACACCAGACTCCCGACTGTCACTCTCACAATTATACCAACAATAACACCAGACTCCCGACTGTCACTCTCACAATTATACCAACAATAACACCAGACTCCCGACTGTCACTCTCACAATTATACCAACAATAACACCAGACTCCCGACTGTCACTCTCACAATTATACCAACAATAACACCAGACTACCGACTGTCACTCTCACAATCCCGACTGTCACTCTCACAATTATACCAACAATAACACCAGACGACTGTCATACCAACAATAACACCAGACCCCCGACTGTAACTCTCACAATTATACCAACAATAACACCAGACTCCCGACTGTCACTCTCACAATTATACCAACAATAACACCAGACTCCCGACTGTCACTCTCACAATTATACCAACAATAACACCAGACTCCCGACTGTCACTCTCACAATTATACCAACAATAACACCAGACTCCCGACTGTCACTCTCACAATTATACCAACAATAACACCAGACGACTGTCACTCTCACAATTATACCAACAATAACACCAGACTCCCGACTGTCACTCTCACAATTATACCAACAATAACACCAGACTCCCGACTGTCACTCTCACAATTATACCAACAATAACACCAGACTCCCGACTGTCACTCTCACAATTATACCAACAATAACACCAGACTCCCGACTGTCACTCTCACAATTATACCAACAATAACACCAGACTCCCGACTGTCACTCTCACAATTATACCAACAATAACACCAGACTCCCGACTGTCACTCTCACAATTATACCAACAATAACACCAGACTCCCGACTGTCACTCTCACAATTATACCAACAATAACACCAGACTCCCGACTGTCACTCTCACAATAATACCAACAATAACACCAGACTCCCGACTGTCACTCTCACAATTATACCAACAATAACACCAGACTCCCGACTGTCACTCTCACAATTATATACCAACAATAACACCAGACTCCCAACTGTCACTCTCACAATTATAGCAACAATAACACAAGACTCCCGACTGTCACTCTCACAATTATACCAACAATAACACCATACTCCCGACTGTCTCTCTCACAATTATACCAACAATAACACCAGACTTCCGACTGTCACTCTCACAATTATACCAACAATAACACCATACTCCCGACTGTCTCTCTCACAATTATACCAACAATAACACCAGACTCCCGACTGTCACTATAACAATCATACCAACAATAACACCAGACTCCCGACTGTCACTATCACAATCATACCAACAATAACACCAGACTCCCGACTGTCGCTATGATAATCATACCAACAATGACACCAGACTCCCGACTGTCACTCTCACAATCATACCAACAATAACACCAGACTCCCGACTGTCACTCTCACAATTATACCAACAATAATACCAGACTCCCGACTGTCACACTCACAATTATAACAACAATAACTCCAGAGTCCCGACTATCACTCTCACAATTATACCAACAATAACACCAGACTCCCGACTGTCACTCTCACAATTATACCAACAATAACACCAGACTCCCGACTGTCACTCTCACAATTATACCAACAATAACACGAGACTTTCGACTGTCACTCTCACAATTATACCAACAATAACGCTAGACTTCCGACTGTCACTCACAATTATAACAACAATAACACCGGACTTCCGACTGTCACTCTCACAATTATACCAACAATAACACCAGACTCCCGACTGTCACTCTCACAATCACACCAACAATAACACCAGACTTCCGACTGTCACTCACAATTATACCAACAATAACACCAGACTCCCGACTGTCACTCTCACAATTATACCAACAATAACACCAGACTTCCGACTGTCACTCTCACAATTATACCAACAATAACACCAGACTCCCGACTGTCACTCTCACAATTATACCAACAATAACACCAGACTCCCGACTGTCACTCTCACAATTATACCAACAATAACACCAGACTCCCGACTGTCACTCTCACAATTATACCAACAATAACACCAGACTCCCGACTGTCACTCTCACAATTATACCAACAATAACACCAGACTCCCGACTGTCACTCTCACAATCATACCAACAATAACACCAGACTCCCGACTGTCACTCTCACAATCATACCAACAATAACACCAGACTCCCGACTGTCACTCTCACAATTATACCAACAATAACACCAGACTTCCGACTGTCACTCTCACAATTATGCCAGCAATAACACATTTTCATTACAATTACAACTGACACACACCTAGACTCCCTAACTGTTCACCTTAATTACAACCATACTCCAATAATAATACTATACTTCCTGACTGTCACTCCCTTACAATCACATCTAAACAACAATAACTTCAGACTTCTTGACTGTCACTTTCTACCAATTACGCCAACAATAACACCATATCTCCTGGACTGTCACTCCACAACTTGCCATAACCACAATACACCCAGACTCCCTGACTGTCCACTCCTACAATTATACCAACAACACTGACTTCCCCTTGACTGTCACTTCCTTACAATCATACCTAACAATAAAACAAGACTCCTGACTGTCACTTCCACAACTTATACCTAAACAACAACACCCAGACACCTGTCTGCCCACACACCTGCCACAATTATAGCCAACAACAACACCAGACTCCTTGGACTGTCACTTCCTAACAATTACTAACCAACAACCTACCAGACTCCCTGGACTCATCAACGCACATCACTAATTATACCAACAACAACACTCCAGACTCCTGACTGTCACTACTTCATGTTAGGTCAACCAACAATAACCCACCAGACTCCCTAAACTGTCACTTCCTCACAATCCACACCTAACAACAACACAAGACTTCCGACTGTCACTCCACAACCATTACCAACAACAACATCCAGACTCCCTGACTGTCACTCTCACAACCATACTAAATGAACAATAACTCAGACTTCCGACTGTCACTTCCCTACAATTACCACCAGCACAACACCCAGATTCCTCCGATTATCACTTCCTCACAATTATAAATAATAACACCAGACTCCTGGACTGTCACCACCACTAATTATACCAACAACAACACCAGACTCCCTGACTGTCACTCCACAATTATACGAACAATAACACCAAGACTCCGACTGTCATCTTCCCAAGCAATTATGCCAGCACAACACCCAGACTTCCTGATTAATCACCTTCACAAATATACAACAAACAACCAGACTCCTGGACCTGTCACTCCTCACAATTATACCAACACAACACCAGACTCCCTGACTGTCACTTCCTACAACACCACTTAACAACAGTACACCAGACCACCTTCCTGATTCAAGTCACCTTTACAATCATAACCAAGAATAGCACCTAGATTCCCTGACCTGATCACTGGCACATATAACTAACAATAACACCAGACTTCTCTGACTGTCACTTCCTTACACTTAATTATAACAACACAACACAAGACTCTTGACTGTCACTTCCTTACAATCATACCAACAACACACCTAGACTTGATTATCACTTCCTACAATTAATTATAACAATAATAACAAAAAGAACGCACCTGACTGTCACTTCTACAATTATAAATAACAAATAACACAAGATTCTTGACTGTCACTTCCCACAACTTATACCAACAACACAAATACCCAGACTTGATTCCGGGACACTTACACAATTATAAATAACAACACAAGACTCTTGACTGTCACTCCTACAATACATACCAATCAACAACACCAGACCTCCATGGTCCACTGTCACAATCATACCAAATAATAACACCTATACTCCTGACTGTCACTATATAATCACCATACCAACAATAACACCAGCATCTTCCAAACTGCAACTATCACAATCCACACTGACACAACACCAGGCCTCCTTGACTGTCACTCATCACAATACCAACAACCAACCAATCCATAATGGAGGGAGGGGAGAGGAGGAGGACTGGCAGGACTCCCAAGGCATGGTGGCGGAGGTTCCTCTTCCCACAATTATAGCCAACAATAACACCAAGACCTCCTGACTGTCACTCCACACCTATACCAAAAACAACAACCACCACTTCTGGACTTGTCTCTTCCAACAATTACCAACCAAAATTGCAACACCAGACTCCTTGACCTGTCACTTATTAACAACCATACTCCAACAATAAACACCCTAGACTCCTGACTATCACCATCACAACCATACCAACAAAATTAACACCACCAGACTTCCTGACTGTCACCTATGAACAATCATGAACAAGTCAATAACCACCAGACTCTCCTGACTGTCACATCTACAATCCATACCAACAATAACACCAGACCCCCAGGACTGTCACCTCCCACAATTATACCAACACACACTAGACTTGAACTGTCACTCACCAACCAATAACAACAATAACTCCAGAGTCCCGACTATCACTCCACAAATTCATACCAACAATAACACCAGACTCCTGACTGTCACTCCCTACAACCATACCAAAAATACAATACTCCAGACTCCTCTGGACTGTCACACTCCACAACTTATAACAACAAGTAACTCCAGACCTTCCTGACTGTCACTTCCCACAATTCATACCAACAACAACACCAGACTCTACACTGTCACTTCTAACAATTACTAAAACACAATACCTAGACTCCTGACTGTCACGCACCACAATTATAACTAACACACAACTCCAGACTTCCCCCTGACTGTCACTTCCACAATTATACCAACAATAACACCGGACTCCCGACTGTCACTGTCACACCAAATTAATAACGCCTGAACTGACTGTCAACTCACCAATTATAACAACAATAACCACCGGACTCTCCACCGTCACTCCCTGACAACCATACCAACAACAATCACCCAGACTCCCTGACTGTCACTCTCCACAACCATACCTAACAATAACACCGAGACCTTCCGACTGTCACTCCCACACCAATTACCAGCCAACAACAACTGCTTAGACTTCCGACTTATCACTCCTAAAATTATAACTAACAACAATACTCCAGGACTTCCGGACTGTCACCTTCCCACAATTATACCTAACAACATCACCAGACTCCCCTGACTGTCACTCCACAATTATAACTAACAATAACACCGAGATCTCCGACTGTCACTCTCACAACCACACCAACAATAACACCAGACTTCCGACTTATCACTCCACAAAATTATAACCAACAATAACACCAGACTCCTGACTGTCACTTCCATCAATAATTATACCATAACAATAACACCAGACTCCCCCTGACTGTCACCTCTTACCAACCATACCAACAATAACACCGAGATCTTCCGAACTGTCACCCTACCACCAATTACCACCAATAATAACGCTACAGACTTCCTTGACTTATCACTTCCTTACAATTATAACCAACAATAACACTAGATTCTTGACTGTCATCACTTCCTGACAATTATACATAACAATAACACCCAGACTCCCTGGGACTGTCACTCTCCACAATTATACCAACAACAACACCAGACTTCCTGAACAGTCACTCCTTCCCACAATTATACCAAGCAATAACACTCCAGACCCCTGACTGTCACTCCTACAATTATTACCCAACACACCAGATTCCCTTAATTGTCACTTCCTACAATTATATCCAACAAGCAACACCAGACTCTCCCCTGACTGTCAACTCCTACAACAATACCAACAATAACACCAGACTCTCCCCTGGACTGTCACTTCACAATTATACTAAATAATAACACCAAGACTCTCCTGGACTGTCATTACACTATACCAAATAACACTCAATTACTCCTGACTGTCTCTTCCAACAATTAATAACCAATAAAAATACCTAGACTCCTGACTGTCACTCACAATTCACACCTAACAACAACACCATACACCTTGACTGTCACTCCTACAATCATACCTAACAATAACACCCAAGACCCTCCAGACTGTCACATCCACAATTCATACCAACAACAACACCAGACTCTGACTGTCATCTATCACTAATACATCAACCAAAAATGAAGCACCAGACTCCCTGACTGTCACCTCCCTAACCAATTACAACCAACACACCACCGGACTCCTGACTGTCACTCTCTTACAACTTATACCTAACAACAACACCATGACTCCTGACCTGTCACACTCCACAATTATAACCAACACAACTACCAGAGTCCTTGACTATCACCTCCGCAACAATTACCAACAATAAAAACACTCAGACTCCTGACTGTCACTCTCCTACAATTATACTAACAACAACACCTAGACTCAGACTGTCACTTCCTACACCATACTAACCAACAACAACCTGACTCTCTTGAACTGTCACTCCCTACAATTATACTCCAATCAATAACACCTAGACTTCCAACTGTCACCTGAAAATTACAATCCAACTAACAACACCAAGACCTCTGACCTGTCACTTCGCCACCCCACAATTATACCAAATAACACCACCAGACTTCCTGACTGTCACTTCCCTACAATTAATTAATACCAACAACAACACCAGAACCCCTTGACTGTCACCTTCCTACAACCAGTGCCAAGCAATAACAACCAGACTCCTGGACTGCTCACTTCCTACAATTATACCAACAACAACAACACCAGACTCTGGACTGTCACCTTCCTACAACTTGCATAGCCAACAATAACACTCCAGACTTCTGACTGTCACTTCCCTACAATTATACCAAGCAATAACACCCAGACTTCCGACTGTTCAATCCACCAATTACACCAAATAATAACAATACCAGACTCCTCAGACTGTCACTATCCACAATTATACCCAACAACAACACCAGACTCCTGGACTGTCACTCCTCACAATTCATATCAAATAACAAGCACCAGACTCCCTGACTGTCACTTCCCACAATAGCAATAACACACTAGCTCCTGACCACACTTCAACAATTATACCAACCAAGACTACCAGACCCCCGGGACTGTCACTTCCCTACAATTATACCTAACAATAACACCCAGATTCTCTTGACTGTCACTATTCACAAATTATACCAACAATAATACCACCAGACTCCTTGGACTTATCACTTATCACAATTATAAAACCACACCATAAGACTCCTGGGACTGTCACCTTACAACTCATACCAACAATAAGCACCTAGACTCCTGACTGGTCACTTGCCTACAATTCATACCAACCAACACAACTCAGACCCTGACTACTCCTGACAATAATACTAACAATAATCACCAGAACCTTCTAACTCACTCCAAATTACAATTACCAGCTTAACCAACAAGTAACTCTGATCACTAATCAATTACCGACCAACAACAGCACCTACACATTAATGAACTTGGCTCACTTCATTGCAATCATACCTTAACAATAACAACCAGACTTACCTGAACTGTCACTATCACAATTCATATCAATGACAACAACACTGCATCCCCCACTGTCACTACTGGCACCAATTATACACCAACAACACCAGACTCCTGGGACTGTCAAGCAATAAATAATCAATCACACCAAACAATAACACTCCAGACTCCTGACTGTCCACTCCTACAATCATAGCCCAAGGCCAATAACACCTAGACTGACCTGGATCCCCAAGGACTAATACAATGGCATACCAACAATGAACACCAGACTCCTGACTGTCACTCCTGGCCCAATCAATTAACAACCAACAACAACACCAGGACTCCTTGAACTCTCACTCTCACAATTCATACTTCAACAATAATAACATCAAGACTTCGGGACTGTCACACTACAATTAATTATCAACAATAACCCACTCCTGACTGTCACTCCACCAATTATAACAACTCCAGACTCCCACTGTCACCTGCCCACCAATTATACTAACACAATACCTAGATCAATTGTCATGTCACAACTTATACTGACAATAACACTCAGACTTGACTGTCACTCACAATTACACCAACACACCCACTTCCCTGACTGATACTCACAATCACACTAACAACAACACGAGATTGACTGTCACTCAACAATCCACGCCTAACACAACACCATATTCTGACTGTCACCTCTGCAATCACACCAACAACACACCCACTCCTGATACCTCCTTAATCATACAAACAATAACACCAGGACTCTGACTGTCACTCCTCACAATTATACCAACAATAACACTGACTCTGACTGTCACTTCAATTATACCAACAATAACACAGACTCGACTGTCACTCCACAATTATAACACCAATTACCGGGACTTCCAAATCAGTCACTCCCCACACCAATTGGGTCAACAATAACACCAGACTGACTGTCACTCCTACCACCATACCAACAACACACCAGACTTGACTGTTCTTCCAATTATGGGCTCAACAACACAATGGACTAGATCACTCCACAATTATATAACAATAACCCCAGACTGACTGTCACTCTCCACAATTATACCAACACAACACCAGACTGACTGCAAATTGACAATTATACTCCAGACCCTGACTATCACCCTACAATTATAACCAACACAACACCCAGACTCCTGGGACTGTCACCCCACAATTATACCTAACAACACACCCACCTTAGACCCCCACTGTCACCCTCCACACTAATACCAACATCCTGACTGTCACTCCTACAATTATACTCACACACACAGACTTCTTGACTGCACTTCCTACATTTATACCCAACACAATACTCAGACCCCTGACTGTCACTTCACAATTATAACTAACACAACACCTCCCAGACTTCTGGCTGTCAATCTCAATTATACCACACAATACCAGACCCTGACTGTCACTACACACATACACAAATAACACCCAGACTCCTGACTGTCACACTCACAACACCAACAACCACCCAGAGTCCCTACTGTCCGCATAACTGGACCAACAATGTCACCAGACTCCTGACTGTCACTCACAATCATACCAACACACCCAGACCCTGGACTCTACTCACAATTATACCACAATAATACCAGACTCTGGACTGTCATACTCAATTATATAACACAACACCAGACCTCTGACTGTCATACTAGTACACACAATAACTCCAGACTTCTAACTGTCACTCTACAACTTATAACCAACACACCAGGACTCCTGACTGTCACCTACAACCATACTAACCAACAACACTCCAGATCTGGACTGCACCAACAATTATACTAACAACAACCAATGAGATCTTAATGACTGTCACACAATTATACAAACAATAACACTGGACTTGGACTGTCATCACATACCAACCACACACACCAGACTCCTGACTGTCACTCCACAATCACACCCAATAACACAGACTTGACTGTCACTTGACAATTATACTAACACAACACTACTCTGACTGTCACTCTGACAATATACCACAATACAGACTCCCCTGACTGTCACTCTCACACTTATACCAACACACACAGACTCCTGACTGTCACTACAATCATATGACAATACCCACTTCAGACTCCTGACTGTCACTCCACAACCACACCAACACATCACTATGCCCTGGACTGTCACCCTACAGTCACACCAAACAATAACATCCAGACTCCTGACTGTCACTCACAATCACACCAACACACCTAGACTGACTGTCACTCCCTACAATCACGCCTAACAACACCCTACATCTTCACTGTCACTGACAATCACACCAACACCAATACTACCCTGACTGTCACTTACAATTATAAAAACAATAACACCAGACTCCAGACTGCCACTCTCACAATTATACCAACAATAACACCAGGCTTCCGACTGTCACTCTCACAATTATACCAACAATAACACCATACTTCCGATTATCACTCTCACAATTATAACAACAATAACACCAGACTTCCGACTGTCACTCTCACAATCATACCAACAATAGCACCAGACTCCCGACTGTCACTCTTACAATCATACCAACAATAGCACCAGACTCCCGACTGTCACTCTCACAATTATACCAACAATAACACCAGACTTCCGACTGTCACTCTCACAATTATACCAACAATAACACCAGACTTCCGATTATCACTCTCACAATTATAACAACAATAACACCAGACTTCCGACTGTCACTCTCACAATCATACCAACAATAACACCAGACTCCGACTGTCACTATCACAATCATACCAACAATAACACCAGACTCCCGACTGTCACTATCACAATCATACCAACAATAACACCAGACTCCCAACTGTCACTATCACAATCATACCGACAATAACACCAGACTCCCGACTGTCACTCTCACAATCACACCAACAATAACACCATACTCCCGACTGTCACTCTCACAATCACACCAACAATAACACCAGACTTCCGACTGTCACTCTCACAATCATACCAACAATAACACCAGACTCCCGACTGTCACTCTCACTATCACACCAACAATAACACCATACTCCCGACTGTCACTCTCACAATCATACCAACAATAACACCAGACTCCCGACTGTCACTCTCACAATCACACCAACAATAACACCAGACTCCCGACTGTCACTCTCACAATCACACCAACAATAACACCATACTCCCGACTGTCACTCTCACAATCATACCAACAATAACACCAGACTCCCGACTGTCACTCTCACAATCACACCAACAATAACACCAGACTCCCGACTGTCACTCTCACAATCACACCAACAATAACACCAGACTTCCGACTGTCACTCTCACAATCACGCCAACAATAACACCATACTCCCGACTGTCACTCTCACAATCACACCAACAATAACACCATACTCCCGACTGTCACTCTCACAATCATACCAACAATAACACCAGACTCCCGACTGTCACTCTCACAATCACACCAACAATAACACCAGACTCCCGACTGTTACTCTCACAATCACACCAACAATAACACCATACTCCCGACTGTCACTATCACAATTAAACCAACAATAACACCAGACTCCCGACTGTCACTCTCACAATTATACCAACAATAACACCAGACTCCCGACTGTCACTATCACAATTATACCAACAATAACACCAGACTCCCGACTGTCAACAATAACACCAGACTCCCGACTGTCACTCTCACAATCATACCAACAATAACACCAGACTCCCGACTGTCACTCTCACAATCACACCAACAATAACACCAGACTCCCGACTGTCACTCTCACAATCATACCAACAATAACACCAGACTCCCGACTGTCACTCTCGTAATCATACCAACAATAACACCAGACTCCCGACTGTCACTCTCATAATCATACCAACAATAACATAACTAATCTTTAATATACTAACATCTGATAAAAACCTATTATCTTTGGTACATATATATACATGCTACAATAATAAATTATAATTAACATCTTCGTACAAACACACACACACACACACATATATATATATATATATATATATATATATATATATATATATATATATATGTATATATGTATATATATATATATATATATATATATATATATATATATATATATATATATATATATATATATATATATATATATATATATATATATATATATATATATATATATATATATATATATATATATATATATATATATATATATATATATATATATATATATATATATATATATATATGTATAAATCATAAAATAATTAATTATAATCAACTCTTGACCCTACCACACAGGGTGCAACGTTCTTGACACTACTATGTCACACTCAGTCATACTACACTAGTTACACGGAGTTATACTACGCTCCTTTCTCAGTATTATAACACTTTCTCTACCGTGTCACGACACCCTTGTCTGTGTTATGACGCTCTTTCTCTCCGTGTCACATGACACCCTTGTCCGTGTTATGACGCTCCTTCTCTCCGTGTCACACGACACCCATATTTCTGTCACACAACACTCCTTTTCTACCGTGTCCACATGACACCCTTGTCTCTGCGTCACACACACCATCTCTACTGTGTCACACGACACCCTTATCTCTGTTATAACACTCTTTCTCGGCTGTGTCACCCGCATAGCGTCTTTCTCTTCAGAGGACAGCCAAACACTACACTCCGTAAGATCAACAGAAGGTCATTTCCCAGCTAGACAAGAACAAACTGCCATCCAACATGGCCACCAAGGTGAGCTTAACAGTACCCAGCTAGTGAAGACCCAGGTGCCACCCAACGCGGCCACCAAGGTAATGTTAACAGTAGACCAGCTAGACAAGACCAAGCAGCCACCCAAGATGGCCACAAAGGTGACATTAACAATAGACAGCAAGACAAGCCCAAGCTGCCACCCAACATGGCCACAAAGGTGAGGTTAACAGTAACCAGCTATACATGACCAAGCTGCCACTTAACATGGCCAGCAAGGTGAGGTTAACAGTAACCAGTAAGACAAGACCAAGCTGCCACCCAACATGGCCAACAAGGGAGGTTAACTACTCAATAACCTACCATCTCGATCCTGGTCATATCTCTCTGATCAAGGCTTTTCAGTCTTCACTATGTATTGTGTGTACCCACCTAATTGTGGTCTCAGGGGTCAAGTCATAGCTCCTGGACCCTCCTATTCACTGGCCGCTACTAGGTCCACTCTCTCCCTGCTCCATGAGCTTTATCATACCTCTTCTTAAAGCTATGTAAGAGTCATGAACTAGAAGGTCTACCAGCTGTGTGTGTGCGTGTGTGTGTGTGTGTGTGTGTGTGTGTGTACTCACCTATTTGTACTAACCTATTTGTGGTTGCAGGGGTCGAGTCATAGCTCCTGGCCCCGCCTCTTCACCGGTTGCTACTAGGTACTCTCTCTCCCTGCTCCATGAGCTTTATCAAACCTTGTCTTAAAACTTTGTATGGTTCCCGCCTGCACTACGTCACTTTCTAGGCTATTCCACGGCCTGACAACTCTATGACTGAAGAAATACTTCTTAACATCCTTTTGACTCATCTGAGTCTTCAACTTCCAATTGTGACCTCTTGTTTCTGTGTCCCCTCCCTGGAACATCCTGTCTTTGTCCACCTTGTCTGTTCCGCGCAGTATTTTATATGTCGTTATCATGTCTCTCCTGACCCTCCTGTCCTCCAGTGTCGTCAGGCCGATTTCCCTTAACCTTTCTTCATAGTACATTCCCCTTGGCTCTGGAACTAACCTTGTCGCAAAACTTTGCACTTTCTCTAATTTCTTGACGTGCTTGATCAAGTGCGGGTTCCAGACAGGTGCTGCATACTTCAGTATGGGCCTGACGTACACAGTGTACAGTGTCTTGAACGATTCCTTGCTAAGGTATCGGAACGCTATTCTCAGGTTTGCCAGGCGCCCATATGCTGCAGCAGTTATCTGGTTGATGCGTGCTTCCGGAGACATGCTTGGTGTTATACTCACCCCAAGATCTTTCTCCTTGAGTGAGGTTTGCAGTCTTTGGCCACCTAGCCTATACTGCGTCTGCGGTCTTCTGTGCCCTTTCCCTATCTTCATGACTTTGCATTTGGCGGGAGTAAATTCGAGAAGCCAGTTGTTGGACCAGGTGTCCAGAGTGTCCAGGTCTCTTTGAAGTCCTACCTGATCCTCATCTGATTTAATTCTCCTCATTAACTTCACATCGTCTGCGAACAGGGACACTTCTGAGTCTAGCCCTTCCATCATGTCGTTCACATATACCAAGAATAGCACTGGTCCTAGGACCGACCCCTGTGGGACCCCGCTCGTCACAGGTGCCCACTGTGATCCTCTAGCTTCTGAACTAATCTCTTGTGAGGAACTGTGTCAAAGGCCTTCTTGCAGTCCAAGAAGATGCAATCAACCCACGCCTCTCGTGTCTTACATCTGTTACTTTCTCATAAAACTCCAGTAGGTTTGTGACACAGGATTTGCCTTCCATGAATCCGTGCTGGTTGGCGTTTATACTCATGTTCCGTTCCAAGTGTGTGTGTGTGTGTGTGTATGTACGCGTAGAGGTGCGGCATAAACGAAACAAAAAATGCATCTGAACATATGAAATATAAATACAAGTCCACTACGCCAGTCTCCACTTCCTGACAACTCTGTGCCTGAAGAAATACATCCTAACATCCCTGTGACCCATCCGAGTCTTCAACTTCCAGGTGTGACCCCTTGTTGGTGTGTCCCATCTCTCAAACATCCTGTCCCTATCCACCTTGTCAATTCTCAGTATTGTATGTATGTGTGTGTGGGAGGAGGGGGGGGATCGGCATAGCTAATCAAACGATTCCACTATTCATCCAACATGAGACAAAAAAAAAAAAACACTATTGATGAGAAAAGTTTGCGACCATTGTCAGCGTCAGAGTTTAGTTATCCCTGAGTTACCAGACCTTGCCACGTGGAGGCCAGTGGTTTCATCTTTAGGGTCCCCGCCCCTCCATTCTCTACCATCCTGGGGCATCCCTCAGGTCCAAGTATCCAAGTATCCCTTCCCAACTTTTTCATGGTACGCCCCTCATTCTGCTGTCTTCTCTCTGCCTACTTCCTGGATCATGTTTCCAGTAGTGTAACACACAAGTAAAACATTAGAACAATAAGTAAGGCAGGACATAACAATACAGTAAATCACAATAACAACACAGTAAAACAGTAATGCACATTTACATCACAAGAACATACAAAAACAACACAGTAAAATTCAGAAACACTAGAGAAACATACTAATACATAAAACAACAAACAGTATTAGAGACATTAATAAAGAGTTGCAGCGGCCAGGTTGTAGGATCCACACCTGACATGAAGAGTTGTAGCAGCCAGGTTGTAGGATCCACACCTGACATGAAGAGTTGTAGCAGCCAGGTTGTATGATCCACACCTGACATGAAGAGTTGTAGCAGCCAGGTTGTAGGATCCACACCTGACATGAAAAGTTTTAGCGACCAGGTTGTAGGATAAACACCTGACATGAAGAGTTGTAGCAGCCAGGTTGTAGGATCCACACCTGACATGAAGAGTTTTAGCGACCAGGTTGTAGGATCCACACCTGACATGAAGAGTTGTAGCGACCAGGTGGTAGGATCCACACCTGACATGAAGAGTTGTAGCGACCAGGTTGTAGGATCCACACCTGACATGAAGAGTTGTAGCGGCCAGGTTGTAGGATCCACACCTGACATGAAGAGTTGTAGCGACCAGGTTGTAGGATCCACACCTGACATGAAGAGTTGTAGCGACCAGGTTGTAGGATCCACACCTGACATGAAGAGTTGTAGCGACCAGGTTGTAGGATCCACACCTGACATGAAGAGTTGTAGCGACCAGGTTGTAGGATCCACACCTGACATGAAGAGTTGTAGCGACCAGGTTGTAGGATCCACACCTGACATGAAGAGTTGTAGCGACCAGGTTGTAGGATCCACACCTGACATGAAGAGTTGTAGCGGCCAGGTTGTAGGATCCACACCTGACATGAAGAGTTGTAGCGGCCAGGTTGTAGGATCCACACCTGACATGAAGAGTTGTAGCGACCAGGTTGTAGGATCCACACCTGACATGAAGAGTTGTAGCGACCAGGTTGTAGGATCCACACCTGACATGAAGAGTTGTAGCGACCAGGTTGTAGGATCCACACCTGACATGAAGAGTTGTAGCGACCAGGTTGTAGGATCCACACCTGACATGAAGAGTTGTAGCGGCCAGGTTGTAGGATCCACACCTGACATGAAGAGTTGTAGCGGCCAGGTTGTAGGATCCACACCTGACATGAAGAGTTGTAGCGACCAGGTTGTAGGATCCACACCTGACATGAAGAGTTGTAGCGACCAGGTTGTAGGATCCACACCTGACATGAAGAGTTGTAGCGACCAGGTTGTAGGATCCACACCTGACATGAAGAGTTGTAGCGACCAGGTTGTAGGATCCACACCTGACATGAAGAGTTGTAGCGACCAGGTTGTAGGATCCACACCTGACATGAAGAGTTGTAGCGACCAGGTTGTAGGATCCAAACCGGACATGAAGAGTTGTAGCGTCCAGGTTGTAGGATCCACACCGGACATGAAGAGTTGTAGCGTCCAGGTTGTAGGATCCACACCTGACATGAAGAGTTGTAGCGGCCAGGTTGTAGGATCCACACCTGACATGAAGAGTTGTAGCGGCCAGGTTGTAGGATCCACACCTGACATGAAGAGTTGTAGCGGCCAGGTTGTAGGATCCACACCTGACATGAAGAGTTGTAGCGACCAGGTTGTAGGATCCACACCTGACAAGAAGAGTTGTAGCGACCAGGTTGTTGGATCCACACCTGACATGAAGAGTTGTAGCGACCCGGTTGTAGGATCCACACCTGACATGAAGAGTTGTAGCGACCAGGTTGTAGGATCCACACCTGACATGAAGAGTTGTAGCGACCAGGTTGTAGGATCCACACCTGACATGAAGAGTTGTAGCGGCCAGGTTGTAGGATCCACACCTGACATGAAGAGTTGTGGCGGCCAGGTTGTAGGATCCACACCTGACATGAAGAGTTGTAGAGGCCAGGTTGTAGGATCCACACCTGACATAAAGAGTTGTAGCGAGGAGGTTGTAGGATCCACACCTGACATGAAGAGTTGTAGCGTCCAGGTTGTAGGATCCACACCTGACATGAAGAGTTGTAGCGGCCAGGTTGTAGGATCCACACCTGACATGAAGAGTTGTAGCGGCCAGGTTGTAGGATCCACACCTGACATGAAGAGTTGTAGCGGCCAGGTTGTAGGATCCAAACCTGACATGAAGAGTTGTAGCGGCCAGGTTGTAGGATCCACACCTGACATGAAGAGTTGTAGCGACCAGGTTGTAGGATCCACACCTGACATGAAGAGTTGTAGCGGCCAGGTTGTAGGATCCACACCTGACATGAAGAGTTGTAGCGACCAGGTTGCAGGATCCACACCTGACATGAAGAGTTGTAGCGACCAGGTTGTAGGATCCACACCTGACATGAAGAGTTGTAGCGACCAGGTTGTAGGATCCACACCTGACATGAAGAGTTGTAGCGGCCAGGTTGTACGATCCACACCTGACATTAAGAGTTGTAGCGACCAGGTTGTAGGATCCACACCTGACATGAAGAGTTGTAGCGACCAGGTTGTAGGATCCACACCTGACATGAAGAGTTGTAGCGACCAGGTTGTAGGATCCACACCTGACATGAAGAGTTGTAGCGACCAGGTTGTAGGATCCACACCTGACATGAAGAGTTGTAGCGACCAGGTTGTAGGATCCACACCTGACATGAAGAGTTGTAGCGGCCAGGTTGTAGGATCCACACCTGACATGAAGAGTTGTAGCAGCCAGGTTGTAGGATCCACACCTGACATGAAGAGTTGTAGCAGCCAGGTTGTAGGATCCACACCTGACATGAAGAGTTGTAGCGACCAGGTTGTAGGATCCACACCTGACATGAAGAGTTGTAGCGGCCAGGTTGTAGGATCCACACCTGACATGAAGAGTTGTAGCAGCCACGTTGTAGGATCCACACCTGACATGAAGAGTTGTAGCGACCAGGTTGTAGGATCCACACCTGACATGAAGAGTTGTAGCGACCAGGTGGTAGGATCCACACCTGACATGAAGAGTTGTAGCGGCCAGGTTGTAGGATCCACACCTGACATGAAGAGTTGTAGCGACCAGGTTGTAGAATCCACACCTGACATGAAGAGTTGTAGCGTCCAGGTTGTAGGATCCACACCTGACATGAAGAGTTGTAGCGACCAGGTTGTAGGATCCACACCTGACATGAAGAGTTGTAGCGGCCAGGTTGTAGGATCCACACCTGACATGAAGAGTTGTAGCGACCAGGTTGTAGGATCCACACCTGACATGAAGAGTTGTAGCGACCAGGTTGTAGGATCCACACCTGACATGAAGAGTTGTAGCGACCAGGTTGTAGGATCCACACCTGACATGAAGAGTTGTAGCGGCCAGGTTGTTGGATCCACACCTGACATGAAGAGTTGTAGCGACCAGGTTGTAGGATCCACACCTGACATGAAGAGTTGTAGCGACCAGGTTGTAGGATCCACACCTGACATGAAGAGTTGTAGCGACCAGGTTGTAGGATCCACACCTGACATGAAGAGTTGTAGCGACCAGGTTGTAGGATCCACACCTGACATGAAGAGTTGTAGCGACCAGGTTGAAGGATCCACACCTGACATGAAGAGTTGTAGCGGCCAGGTTGTAGGATCCACACCTGACATGAAGAGTTGTAGCGACCAGGTTGTAGGATCCACACCTGACATGAAGAGTTGTAGCGACCAGGTTGTAGGATCCACACCTGACATGAAGAGTTGTAGCGACCAGGTTGTAGAATCCACACCTGACATGAAGAGTTGTAGCGACCAGGTTGTAGGATCCACACCTGACATGAAGAGTTGTAGCGACCAGGTTGTAGGATCCACACCTGACATGAAGAGTTGTAGCGACCAGGTTGTAGGATCCACACCTGACATGAAGAGTTGTAGCGGCCAGGTTGTAGGATCCACACCTGACATGAAGAGTTGTAGCGACCAGGATGTAGGATCCACACCTGACATGAAGAGTTGTAGCGGCCAGGTTGTAGGATCCACACCTGACATTAAGAGTTGTAGCGACCAGGTTGTAGGATCCACACCTGATATGAAGAGTTATAGCTGCCAGGTTGTAGGATCCACACCTGACATGAAGAGTTGTAGCGACCAGGTTGTAGGATCCACACCTGACATGAAGAGTTGTAGCGACCAGGTTGTAGGATCCACACCTGACATGAAGAGTTGTAGCGACCAGGTTGTAGGATCCACACCTGACAAGAAGAGTTGTAGCGACCAGGTTGTTGGATCCACACCTGACATGAAGAGTTGTAGCGACCCGGTTGTAGGATCCACACCTGACATGAAGAGTTGTAGCGACCAGGTTGTAGGATCCACACCTGACATGAAGAGTTGTAGCGACCAGGTTGTAGGATCCACACCTGACATGAAGAGTTGTAGCGGCCAGGTTGTAGGATCCACACCTGACATGAAGAGTTGTGGCGGCCAGGTTGTAGGATCCACACCTGACATGAAGAGTTGTAGAGGCCAGGTTGTAGGATCCACACCTGACATAAAGAGTTGTAGCGAGGAGGTTGTAGGATCCACACCTGACATGAAGAGTTGTAGCGTCCAGGTTGTAGGATCCACACCTGACATGAAGAGTTGTAGCGGCCAGGTTGTAGGATCCACACCTGACATGAAGAGTTGTAGCGGCCAGGTTGTAGGATCCACACCTGACATGAAGAGTTGTAGCGGCCAGGTTGTAGGATCCAAACCTGACATGAAGAGTTGTAGCGGCCAGGTTGTAGGATCCACACCTGACATGAAGAGTTGTAGCGACCAGGTTGTAGGATCCACACCTGACATGAAGAGTTGTAGCGGCCAGGTTGTAGGATCCACACCTGACATGAAGAGTTGTAGCGACCAGGTTGCAGGATCCACACCTGACATGAAGAGTTGTAGCGACCAGGTTGTAGGATCCACACCTGACATGAAGAGTTGTAGCGACCAGGTTGTAGGATCCACACCTGACATGAAGAGTTGTAGCGGCCAGGTTGTACGATCCACACCTGACATGAAGAGTTGTAGCGACCAGGTTGTAGGATCCACACCTGACATGAAGAGTTGTAGCGACCAGGTTGTAGGATCCACACCTGACATGAAGAGTTGTAGCGACCAGGTTGTAGGATCCACACCTGACATGAAAAGTTGTAGCGACCAGGTTGTAGGATCCACACCTGACATGAAGAGTTGTAGCGACCAGGTTGTAGGATCCACACCTGACATGAAGAGTTGTAGCGACCAGGTTGTAGGATCCACACCTGACATGAAGAGTTGTAGCGACCAGGTTGTAGGATCCACACCTGACATGAAGAGTTGTAGCGGCCAGGTTGTAGGATCCACACCTGACATGAAGAGTTGTAGCGACCAGGTTGTAGGATCCACACCTGACATGAAGAGTTGTAGCGACCAGGTTGTAGGATCCACACCTGACATGAAGAGTTGTAGCGACCAGGTTGTAGGATCCACACCTGACATGAAGAGTTGTAGCGACCAGGTTGTAGGATCCACACCTGACATGAAGAGTTGTAGCGACCAGGTTGTAGGATCCACACCTGACATGAAGAGTTGTAGCGGCCAGGTTGTAGGATCCACACCTGACATGAAGAGTTGTAGCGACCAGGTTGTAGGATCCACACCTGACATGAAGAGTTGTAGCGACCAGGTTGTAGGATCCACACCTGACATGAAGAGTTGTAGCGACCAGGTTGTAGGATCCACACCTGACATGAAGAGTTGTAGCGACCAGGTTGTAGGATCCACACCTGACATGAAGAGTTGTAGCGACCAGGTTGTAGGATCCACACCTGACATGAAGAGTTGTAGCGACCAGGTTGTAGGATCCACACCTGAAATGAAGAGTTGTAGCGACCAGGTTGTAGGATCCACACCTGACATGAAGAGTTGTAGCGTCCAGGTTGTAGGATCCACACCTGACATGAAGAGTTGTAGCGACCAGGTTGTAGGATCCACACCTGATATGAAGAGTTATAGCGGCCAGGTTGTAGGATCCACACCTGACATGAAGAGTTGTAGCGACCAGGTTGTAGGATCCACACCTGACATGAAGAGTTGTAGCGGCCAGGTTGTAGGATCCACACCTGACATGAAGAGTTGTAGCGACCAGGTTGTAGGATCCACACCTGACAAGAAGAGTTGTAGCGACCAGGTTGTTGGATCCACACCTGACATGAAGAGTTGTAGCGACCCGGTTGTAGGATCCACACCTGACATGAAGAGTTGTAGCGACCAGGTTGTAGGATCCACACCTGACATGAAGAGTTGTAGCGACCAGGTTGTAGGATCCACACCTGACATGAAGAGTTGTAGCGGCCAGGTTGTAGGATCCACACCTGACATGAAGAGTTGTGGCGGCCAGGTTGTAGGATCCACACCTGACATGAAGAGTTGTAGAGGCCAGGTTGTAGGATCCACACCTGACATAAAGAGTTGTAGCGAGGAGGTTGTAGGATCCACACCTGACATGAAGAGTTGTAGCGTCCAGGTTGTAGGATCCACACCTGACATGAAGAGTTGTAGCGGCCAGGTTGTAGGATCCACACCTGACATGAAGAGTTGTAGCGGCCAGGTTGTAGGATCCACAACTGACATGAAGAGTTGTAGCGGCCTGGTTGTAGGATCCAAACCTGACATGAAGAGTTGTAGCGGCCAGGTTGTAGGATCCACACCTGACATGAAGAGTTGTAGCGACCAGGTTGTAGGATCCACACCTGACATGAAGAGTTGTAGCGGCCAGGTTGTAGGATCCACACCTGACATGAAGAGTTGTAGCGACCAGGTTGTAGGATCCACACCTGACATGAAGAGTTGTAGCGACCAGGTTGTAGGATCCACACCTGACATGAAGAGTTGTAGCGGCCAGGTTGTAGGATCCACACCTGACATGAAGAAGAGTTGTAGCGACCAGGTTGTAGGATCCACACCTGACATGAAGAGTTGTAGCGACCAGGTTGTAGGATCCACACCTGACATGAAGAGTTGTAGCGACCAGGTTGTAGGATCCACACCTGACATGAAGAGTTGTAGCGACCAGGTTGTAGGATCCACACCTGACATGAAGAGTTGTAGCAGCCAGGTTGTAGGATCCACACCTGACATGAAGAGTTGTAGCGGCCAGGTTGTAGGATCCACACCTGACATGAAGAGTTGTAGCAGCCAGGTTGTAGGATCCACACCTGACATGAAGAGTTGTAGCTGCCAGGTTGTAGGATCCACACCTGACATGAAGAGTTGTAGCGACCAGGTTGTAGGATCCACACCTGACATGAAGAGTTGTAGCGGCCAGGTTGTAGGATCCACACCTGACATGAAGAGTTGTAGCAGCCACGTTGTAGGATCCACACCTGACATGAAGAGTTGTAGCGACCAGGTTGTAGGATCCACACCTGACATGAAGAGTTGTAGCGACCAGGTGGTAGGATCCACACCTGACATGAAGAGTTGTAGCGGCCAGGTTGTAGGATCCACACCTGACATGAAGAGTTGTAGCGACCAGGTTGTAGAATCCACACCTGACATGAAGAGTTGTAGCGTCCAGGTTGTAGGATCCACACCTGACATGAAGAGTTGTAGCGACCAGGTTGTAGGATCCACACCTGACATGAAGAGTTGTAGCGGCCAGGTTGTAGGATCCACACCTGACATGAAGAGTTGTAGCGACCAGGTTGTAGGATCCACACCTGACATGAAGAGTTGTAGCGACCAGGTTGTAGGATCCACACCTGACATGAAGAGTTGTAGCGACCAGGTTGTAGGATCCACACCTGACATGAAGAGTTGTAGCGGCCAGGTTGTAGGATCCACACCTGACATGAAGAGTTGTAGCGACCAGGTTGTAGGATCCACACCTGACATGAAGAGTTGTAGCGACCAGGTTGTAGGATCCACACCTGACATGAAGAGTTGTAGCGACCAGGTTGTAGGATCCACACCTGACATGAAGAGTTGTAGCGACCAGGTTGTAGGATCCACACCTGACATGAAGAGTTGTAGCGACCAGGTTGAAGGATCCACACCTGACATGAAGAGTTGTAGCGGCCAGGTTGTAGGATCCACACCTGACATGAAGAGTTGTAGCGACCAGGTTGTAGGATCCACACCTGACATGAAGAGTTGTAGCGACCAGGTTGTAGGATCCACACCTGACATGAAGAGTTGTAGCGACCAGGTTGTAGAATCCACACCTGACATGAAGAGTTGTAGCGACCAGGTTGTAGGATCCACACCTGACATGAAGAGTTGTAGCGACCAGGTTGTAGGATCCACACCTGACATGAAGAGTTGTAGCGACCAGGTTGTAGGATCCACACCTGACATGAAGAGTTGTAGCGGCCAGGTTGTAGGATCCACACCTGACATGAAGAGTTGTAGCGACCAGGATGTAGGATCCACACCTGACATGAAGAGTTGTAGCGACCAGGTTGTAGGATCCACACCTGACATTAAGAGTTGTAGCGACCAGGTTGTAGGATCCACACCTGATATGAAGAGTTATAGCTGCCAGGTTGTAGGATCCACACCTGACATGAAGAGTTGTAGCGACCAGGTTGTAGGATCCACACCTGACATGAAGAGTTGTAGCGACCAGGTTGTAGGATCCACACCTGACATGAAGAGTTGTAGCGACCAGGTTGTAGGATCCACACCTGACAAGAAGAGTTGTAGCGACCAGGTTGTTGGATCCACACCTGACATGAAGAGTTGTAGCGACCCGGTTGTAGGATCCACACCTGACATGAAGAGTTGTAGCGACCAGGTTGTAGGATCCACACCTGACATGAAGAGTTGTAGCGACCAGGTTGTAGGATCCACACCTGACATGAAGAGTTGTAGCGGCCAGGTTGTAGGATCCACACCTGACATGAAGAGTTGTGGCGGCCAGGTTGTAGGATCCACACCTGACATGAAGAGTTGTAGAGGCCAGGTTGTAGGATCCACACCTGACATAAAGAGTTGTAGCGAGGAGGTTGTAGGATCCACACCTGACATGAAGAGTTGTAGCGTCCAGGTTGTAGGATCCACACCTGACATGAAGAGTTGTAGCGGCCAGGTTGTAGGATCCACACCTGACATGAAGAGTTGTAGCGGCCAGGTTGTAGGATCCACACCTGACATGAAGAGTTGTAGCGGCCAGGTTGTAGGATCCAAACCTGACATGAAGAGTTGTAGCGGCCAGGTTGTAGGATCCACACCTGACATGAAGAGTTGTAGCGACCAGGTTGTAGGATCCACACCTGACATGAAGAGTTGTAGCGGCCAGGTTGTAGGATCCACACCTGACATGAAGAGTTGTAGCGACCAGGTTGCAGGATCCACACCTGACATGAAGAGTTGTAGCGACCAGGTTGTAGGATCCACACCTGACATGAAGAGTTGTAGCGACCAGGTTGTAGGATCCACACCTGACATGAAGAGTTGTAGCGGCCAGGTTGTACGATCCACACCTGACATGAAGAGTTGTAGCGACCAGGTTGTAGGATCCACACCTGACATGAAGAGTTGTAGCGACCAGGTTGTAGGATCCACACCTGACATGAAGAGTTGTAGCGACCAGGTTGTAGGATCCACACCTGACATGAAAAGTTGTAGCGACCAGGTTGTAGGATCCACACCTGACATGAAGAGTTGTAGCGACCAGGTTGTAGGATCCACACCTGACATGAAGAGTTGTAGCGACCAGGTTGTAGGATCCACACCTGACATGAAGAGTTGTAGCGACCAGGTTGTAGGATCCACACCTGACATGAAGAGTTGTAGCGGCCAGGTTGTAGGATCCACACCTGACATGAAGAGTTGTAGCGACCAGGTTGTAGGATCCACACCTGACATGAAGAGTTATAGCGGCCAGGTTGTAGGATCCTCACCTGACATGAAGAGTTGTAGCGACCAGGTTGTAGGATCCACACCTGACATGAAGAGTTGTAGTGGGCAGGTTGTAGGATCCACACCTGACATGAAGAGTTGTAGCGACCAGGTTGTAGGATCCACACCTGACATGAAGAGTTATAGCGGCCAGGTTGTAGGATCCACACCTGACATGAAGAGTTGTAGCGACCAGGTTGTAGGATCCACACCTGACATGAAGAGTTGTAGCGGCCAGGTTGTAGGATCCACACCTGACATGAAGAGTTGTAGCGACCAGGTTGTAGGATCCACACCTGATATGAAGAGTTGTAGCGTCCAGGTTGTAGGATCCACACATGCTATGAAGAGTTGTAGCGGCCAGGTTGTAGGATCCACACCTGACATGAAGAGTTGTAGCGACCAGGTTGTAGGATCCACACCTGACATGAAGAGTTGTAGCGGCCAGGTTGTAGGATCCACACCTGACATGAAGAGTTGTAGCGGCCAGGTTGTAGGATCCACACCTGACATGAAGAGTTGTAGCGACCAGGTTGTAGGATCCACACCTGACATGAAGAGTTGTAGCGTCCAGGTTGTAGGATCCACACCTGACATGAAGAGTTGTAGCGACCAGGTTGTAGGATCCACACCTGACATGAAGAGTTGTAGCGGCCAGGTTGTAGGATCCACACCTGACATGAAGAGTTGTAGCGACCAGGTTGTAGGATCCACACCTGACATGAAGAGTTGTAGCGGCCAGGTTGTAGGATCCACACCTGACATGAAGAGTTGTAGCGACCAGGTTGTAGGATCCACACCTGACATGAAGAGTTGTAGCGACCAGGTTGTAGGATCCACACCTGACATGAAGAGTTGTAGCGACCAGGTTGTAGGATCCACACCTGACATGAAGAGTTGTAGCGACCAGGTTGTAGGATCCACACCTGACATGAAGAGTTGTAGCGGCCAGGTTGTAGGATCCACACCTGACATGAAGAGTTGTAGCGACCAGGTTGTAGGATCCACACCTGACATGAAGAGTTGTAGCGACCAGGTTGTAGGATCCACACCTGACATGAAGAGTTGTAGCGACCAGGTTGTAGGATCCACACCTGACATGAAGAGTTGTAGCGACCAGGTTGTAGGATCCACACCTGACATGAAGAGTTGTAGCGACCAGGTTGTAGGATCCACACCTGACATGAAGAGTTGTAGCGACCAGGTTGTAGGATCCACACCTGACATGAAGAGTTGTAGCGACCAGGTTGTAGGATCCACACCTGACATGAAGAGTTGTAGCGACCAGGTTGTAGGATCCACACCTGACATGAAGAGTTGTAGCGGCCAGGTTGTAGGATCCACACCTGACATGAAGAGTTGTAGCGACCAGGTTGTAGGATCCACACCTGACATGAAGAGTTGTAGCGGCCAGGTTGTAGAATCCACACCTGACATGAAGAGTTGTAGCGACCAGGTTGTAGGATCCACACCTGACATGAAGAGTTGTAGCGACCAGGTTGTAGGATCCACACCTGACATGAAGAGTTGTAGCGGCCAGGTTGTAGGATCCACACCTGACATGAAGAGTTGTAGCGACCAGGTTGTAGGATCCACACCTGACATGAAGAGTTGTAGCGACCAGGTTGTAGGATCCACACCTGACATGAAGAGTTGTAGCGACCAGGTTGTAGGATCCACACCTGACATGAAGAGTTGTAGCGACCAGGTTGTAGGATCCACACCTGACATGAAGAGTTGTAGCGGCCAGGTTGTAGGATCCACACCTGACATGAAGAGTTGTAGCGACCAGGTTGTAGGATCCACACCTAACATGAAGAGTTGTAGCAGCCAGGTTGTAGGATCCACACCTAACATGAAGAGTTGTAGCGACCAGGTTGTAGGATCCACACCTAACATGAAGAGTTGTAGCGACCAGGTTGTAGGATCCACACCTGAAATTCTTTTTATCAAGAGGTCGAGTCTCACAGTTTGTTGTTCTTATTCTCTTACCGGAGATATTTTTTGTGTTTGTGACTGTGAATATTTTTCTAAATATATAGAAGGTGAGAAAAGTGAAGATATGGGAAATTAGAAAGTGAGAGAGACTTTAATTGTTCAGAAATTATTTCTGGTTACTTCTTACCTTCCACAAGACAGTTCACTAGTGTCGATTTTGCTTTATCCAAGACAAGTTTCTCTCAATTTAGCTCCTTTATATCTTCACATTTATTATGAAGAATATTTTCAAACATTATATAACAACATTCTTCTTCCCCTTTATACAGAATTTTATCAAAAGTTATACTAAAAAAAATCCTTGTTTTCTTTTCATTGTCTGTGCAAAATAATGGAATTTTTACATATGTGTGAGAGAGCGCAGATATACGCAGGAGAATGTGCGCACAAGTGTGATATAAAACTCTGAATATTAAACACGGTACGGGTACTTAGGAATTTGTATTTACAAACATGATTCACGAAATCGTAATGACACGAGAATATTTTGTGTGTTGTAGTTTACGTGCCCTAATTGTGGTTGCAGGGGTTGAGCCACAGCTCCTGGGCTCGGCTCTTCAGGGTTCGCTACGAGGTCACTCCCTGCTCCATGCCTCCACTACGTCACTTTCCAGACTATTCCACTTTCTGACAACCCTGTGACTGAGGAAATGCTTCCTATCTGTGACTCATCTTAGTCTTCAACTTCCAATTGTATGTGTGTGTGTGTGTGTGTGTGTACTCACCAAGTTGACGTTGCAGGGGTCGAGTCCCCAGTACCAGCTGTACAATTACTGCTTTAACTTGCAACTACACTACACTAAACACTTTGTTCTTTTGTTCTTCTCAAAGTGTACTGGTATTTTCTTGTAGTGTTTTAAGAAATGTTTAAATGCACTTTACGGGCTCACACGCATTTTTTCAGTATTTTTTTCTCTCGAAGGCCAGACAGAAAATCTCTAATTGTTTGCAGCTCACAAACAAACACACATGTGACCTTAACACAAGAGCCAGAGATGCAATAATAATGCAGAGTTGTTGTGATCTCTGTTATACATAATTACAAAAGATACGTGAAGATCACATTCTTATACATATTAACACCATAGATGCAAATATCACATTGTTATACATGGTAACAGCAGAATTAAGAGGATCACACTGTTATTTATAGTAATACCAGTGATGCAAAGATTACGTTGTTATACGCATTAATACCAGAGATATAGTGATGACACTGTTACACATTGTAACACTAGAGATAGTGATCAATCTGTTGTCCATAGTAATGCCAGATACAATGAGCACATTATTATGCATAGTAACACCAGACATACAGTGATCAAGCTGTCATACATAGAAACACCAGAGATACAATGAGCACCCTGTTATACATAGCAGCACCAAAATGTAATTAAACTAATATAACACATAAATAAAAGAATCAGACGATAAACAGATGGTATGGCTGGCTGGGAGGTTCCTCTCTTCTGGCTCGCTGGGAGGTTTCTCTCTTCTGGCTGGCTTGGAGGTTTCTCTCTTCTGGCTGGCTTGAAGGTTTCTCTCTTCTGGCTGGCTAGGAGGTTTCTCTCTTCTGGCTGGCTTGGAGGTTTCTCTCTTCTGGCTGGCTTGAAGGTTTCTCTCTTCTGGCTGGCTTGGAGGTTCCTCTCTTCTGGCTGGCTGGGAGGTTCCTCTCTTCTGGCTGGCTGGGAGCTTCCTCTTTTCTGGCTGGCTTCGAGGTTCCTCTCTTCTGGCTGGCTGGGAGGTTCCTCTCTTCTGGCTGGCTGGGAGGTTCCTCTCTTCTGGCTGGCTGGGAGGTTCCTCTCCTCTGGCTGGCTTGGAGGTTCCTTTCTTCTGGCTGGCTGGGAGGTTCCTCTCTTCTGGCTGGCTGGGAGGTTCCTCTCTTCTGGCTGGCTGGGAGGTTCCTCTCTTCTGGCTGGCTGCGAGGTTCCTTTCTTCTGGCTGGCTGTGAGGTTCATCTCTTCTGGCTGGCTGGGAGATTCCTCTCTTCTGGTTGGCTGCGAGGTTCCTCTCTTCTGGCTGGCTGGGAAGTTTCTTTCTTCTGGCTTGCTGGGAGGTTCCTCTTCTCTAGCTGGCTGGGAGGTTCCTCTCTTGTGGCTGGCTGGGAGGTTCCTCTCTTGTGGCTGGCTGGGAGGTTCCTCTCTTCTTGCTGGCTGGGAGGTTCCTCTCTTCTGGCTGACTGGGAGGTTCCTCTCTTCTGGCTGGCTTGGAGGTTCCTCTCTTCTGGCTGGCTGGGAGGTTCCTCTCTTCTGGCTGGCTGGGAGGTTCCTCTCTTCTGGCTGGCTGGGAGGTTCCTCTCTTCTGGCTGGCTGCGAGGTTCCTTTCTTCTGTCTGGCTGTGAAGTTCATCTCTTCTGGCTGGCTGGGAGATTCCTCTCTTCTGGTTGGCTGCGAGGTTCCTCTCTTCTGGCTGGCTGTGAGGTTCCTCTCTTCTGGCTGGCTGGGAGGTTCCTCTCTTCTCGCTGGCTGAGAGGTTTCTTTCTTCTGGCTTGCTGGGAGGTTCCTCTTCTCTGGCTGGCTGGGAGGTTCCTCTCTTGTGGCTGGCTGGGAGGTTCCTCTCTTGTGGCTGGCTAGGAGGTTCCTCTCTTCTGGCTGGCTTGGAGGTTCCTCTCTTCTGGCTGGCTGCGAGGTTCCTCTCTTCTGGCTGGACCGGGTTTACAGGGATACAATGATCACATGAAATAACATGGGAGGACACACTGATTTCTTTGTGTCCTCCCCTGTTATTATATCTACTTGTATATACTGATATTATAACACTAGTGTTGTCATATATATGGGCAGTGCTATATGGAGTTGCTCTCACAAAACACACTCAGCACTCATTACCGGTATTTTAATATGTTCTGCACTCACACACACACTCAGTACCTCTATTCACACCATTCAATTGTTTTTTCTTACTGAATTCCTGTGACATTCAGATTCAATATTAACTTATCTCTTAACAAAATAAATAAGGTACAAATAAACGTTATTTGTATCATTGAGATTCTTATACATCGTGAAGTAACTTTATTATAAGAACATTTCGCCCACTATAATAAAGTTATACATAACACTAGAGATACAGAGATCACACCATACACATACACCAAACTGTTATATATGTTAACAAACAAGATACAATGACGACGATGTTATATACAGAAACACGTTTAAAAATAATTTTAACAGACTGCAAACTATGACATATAAATAGAAGAATAAGATTTAAAATAATTGGCCTCACCATGGTGGTGTAACCGGAGGGGAAGTTCTTCTCTTCTGGCTGGACTACGGTACGAGTCTACCCGGGTGGATGTATTTACACAGCACAGATTTCTGTGTCCCTCTCTGTAATTACATCTGTCTGTATATAAGGGTATTAAAACATTTGTTCTAATATCATATATGGGTAATGCTCCATGGGGAGGCTACATTTGAAGAGTTAAGTTCCTCTTTGAGGAAATGCTGTGTTTGGGGTTCACAGCTCTCAACGTCCCCCTCAAATGTACTATAACAGTTCCTGTTTTTTCATCTGATACGAAGCTGTTTTGTTAGCCGAGCGTGTGAGTGTACAGCATATTATTGCACATAGTTATAAAGTGTTGAGTGCGGGAGTGTTGAGTACATTATTACACACTGTTAAAGAGTATTAATTGTGCTTGATAGTGCAGAATTCATTATTATACTTGCTCAAAGAGTGGTGAGTGTGTTTGAACGTGCAGAGTACATTATTATACATTGTTAAAGAATACTTAGTGGGTGTGGGAGTGTTGAGCACATTAATACACATTGTTAAAGAGCGTTCAGTGTGTTTGAGAGTGCAGGGTACATTATTATATATTGTTCAAGAATACTGTGTGGGAGTGTAGACTACATTATTACACTTTGCCACAGAGTGCAGTGACTGACCAAGTCACAGAGTGCAGTGACTGACCAAGTCACAGAGTGCAGTGACTGACCAAGTCACAGAGTGCAGTGACTGACCAAGTCACAGAGTGCAGTGACTGACCAAGTCACAGAGTGCAGTGACTGACCAAGTCACAGGACAAAGATCAACATACAACGAGACGTTGTTCCATGAAAAAGACTGCCCGGTAAAGAATGTCTTTTCCTCACCTTTTTAAATGGCACAAAGCATCACCATTTTTTTCGAAAAATTAGTACTTAAATATGACATGAAAACCCGACTATGGTGACGAAATATAGGGAAACATGTGCAACACTTGGGTATCTTTAATGAGGAAAAGTTTCGCCACAAAGTGGCTTCATCAGTCCATACAAAGGAGAATGGTGTATATCAGGAGGAGTTTGAGGTAATCAGTCCCTCAGCCTTGAGTCGATGTAATCAGTCTATCAAGAATACAGTATATGTGCGAAGAAGTGGCTTATATACTGTAGGCAGGAGAGGTGCAGCAGTCGTAGCAGGAATCACTGATTACCTCAAACTCCTCCTGTTTTTCACCATTCTCCTTTGTACGGACTGATGAAGCCACGCTGTGGCGAAACGTTTCCTCATTATAGATAACCAAGTGTTGCACATGTGTCTAGTTTATCAACTTGTCGGTTTTCTGAACCATTCATCTACATGATTGTGAACCCCATCAAGGGCGACTGAATGTGACACTGAAATCCGTCAGGGTAACCTGTACAGGGTGATGTAATATGAGAGGGAAACCCGAACGAGGAGACGAAATATTACAGGGAAACATGCCCAGTTCGATGAAATATATCCAGAAGACAGAATATGATATGGAAATCATTCCAGAGCCATGTAATATGAGAGGGAGACCCGTCCAGGGAGACGAAATATGAGAGGGAAACCTTTCCAGGGCCACGAAATATGAGAAGGAAACCTGCCCAGGGAGACGAAATATAATCAATCAATCAATCACGTTTATTCTCTATGAAGATTACAATGCTAGGTTAACAGATTTTGGTTATTGTGTGGTTTACATGTTATACAATACTAATTACAGAGTGGGCCACTAGGACACCTAGCATGGCTAGGTATTTCGGGCAGACTTAGATTAATTCTTAACTCTAAATTAATGCAGATTATGGAGTAAGCTGGTATTAAGGCTAAGTGACTACATTATAGTTTGTGAGTCTAGCAATGTAAATGCTTTTGTTTTGGCACAATACACAGGTTCTGTATTGTAGTATCACAGGCAAACTTATAACTAGTTAGGATTCATTATTTTATGATTAAGATTCGTATTTCTGTGATTATAGTCAAGTGAGTGAGTGAGTGAGTGTAAGTGTGAACCACCAGGTGGTTTTCATGTAGTTAGTTGTCGGGGTGTATCAGGGAGATAAGATGTTGTCTAACTGTAGTTCTGCAGGTGATGAATGTGTCTGCAGTTCTAGAGCTTTCAGGCAGGGTGTTCCAGATTTAGGCCCTTTGACATACATAGAATTTTTGTAAAGGTTTAGTCGGACACGGGGAATGTCATAGAGATGTTTGTGTACTTGTGTTATGCCTGTGGGTCCTGTCACAACTATCAAGAAAGCGCTTTAGGTCAAGGTTAATATTGGAATTTAAGGTCCTGTAGATGTAGATTGCACAGTAGTAAGTGTGGATGTTCTGAACAGGGAGTAAATTTAGATCTATGAATAGTGGGGCGGGGGGGTTGCTAGGGATGGGATTTAGTGATTATTCTTACTGCAGCATTTTGTTGGGTTATTATTGGCTTTAGGTGTGTTGCTGCAGTTGATCCCCAAGCACAAATGGCATAGGTGACATATGGATAAATGAGTGAATGGTATAGTGTGAGGGCAGTTTGCGGCACGTAGTATCGAAACTTGGAGAGGATTCCAACCGTTTTGGATACTTTTTTTTTGTTGTGTTGGATATGGGTACTGAAATTCAGGTTGTTGTCGAGGTATAGGCCTAGGAATTTGCCCTCATTATGTCTGGCAATTAGAGTGTTGTCGATCTTAATGTTAAGTTGCGCAACACCTGCTCTGCTACCAAACATAATACAGTAGGTTTTGTCAGTGTTAAGTTTAAGTTTATTGGCTGTCATCCAAGTCGATATTTTGAACAGCTCCTCGTTAACAATGGCGTTGAGGGTGGCAAGATTAGGGTGGGAGATGACATAAGTCTTGTCATCAGCAAAGAGAATGGGATTCAGGTGTTGGGATACGTCTGGAAGATCATTAATGTAAATGAGGAAGAGCAGGGGACCAAGGACACTTACCTGCGGAACTCCAGTATTAAGTGGCTGTGTTGATGCGGCTAAGTCTTTAATGGTGACATACTGATACCTAATTGTAAGGTAGGATTTAAAATATGCAAGCGCATGGCCTCTTATACCATAATGGTCAAGTTTGTGGAGTAGGATGCCGTGGTCTACTGTGTCAAAAGCTTTTCTTAGGTCAATAAAGATTCCTAGTGGATATTCGTTCTTTTCCAATGCTGTGTAAAGCAGTTCTAGCATTTGTACAATTACATCATTAGTGCTTTTATTTTTTCTGAATCCAAATTGGCAGGGGTTAAGTATGTTTTGTGCCGTTATAAATTAATATAGTCTCCTGTGCACGAGTTTCTCGAAGATTTTGGATAACAATGGTAAGTTTGATATTGGCCTATAGTTGTTTACATCTGTAGGGTCACCACCTTTATGTATTGGTGTAACCATTGCTGTCATGAGTAGTGTCGGGAAAGTGCTAATTTCTAGTGACTTATTAAAAAGTAATGTAATAGCGTGCGAAAGGACATGGGCGGCTCGCTTGTACAATAATGGTGGGACGTGAGACAGATTGCCTGAGCTATTTTTAAGTGACTTTATAATCGCAGTGACTTCCGTGGGCTCAGTTGGTACAAGATAGAAGGAATTTGGGAAATTCCCATCTAGGTAGTCCCCGGCACGGGTGTTGGTACGTGGGATTTTACTGGCAAGATTAGATCCTATGGTTGAGAAATCATTTATCTTGTTAGCTGTATCGGTGGGATGTAGTGGTGTTTCATTAGGTTTAGTTAGGACAATATTCTTGTTTTTTTTTTCAGTTTGTGGGTGCCCAGAATCTGAGAGAGTGTTTTCCAGGTCTTTTTTTATATCTCCTCTTGTGTCAGTGATTCTGCTGGAGTAGTATAGTTGTTTGGCTTTTTTTATTACTTTGGTGAGAACTGGTGAATAGTGTTTACGAATATCTTTGTGTATTAAGCCCTGTCTATATTGCTTTTCATATTGGTGTTTCTTATTAATGGATTTCAGAATGCTGCTGGTTAGCCATGGGCAACCAAGCCGTTTATTCGTGATCTGTTTCGTTTTTATAGGACAATGTTTGTTGTATAGTCTAAGTAATTTAAGAAAAATGTCTGTCCAATCGTCAGTACCATTGGCCTTGGAGAATTCTGTAGGCCAGTCAACAGTCTCTAGGTCTGCTGTGAAATTCCTTATTGAGGCCTCGTCATGGAGTCTAAATGAAACTTTGTTGTATTCCAGTGGTGGTTTACTAATGTTTGTTAAGAGGAAGGTAGGATAGTGGTCTGTAGTGTTGTCTGTGATTATCCCTGATTTAAGGGGGGCTAGTATATTGGTCCATATGTGGTCTATTATGGCTGCACTTGTCTCAGTCAGCCTGGTTGGTTTAGTTATTGTCGGTATGAGAGTCGTGTTGTTCATATTGTTGACGAATTCAGTTACAGGCTGATCATCTGGTAGGCCAAGGTTGATATTGAAGTCTCCAGCTAAGAGAAGGTGGTGCTTGTTCATTTGTCTGTTTATTAGGGCCTTTAAATTCTCACAAGACTCACTCTTGTAATTGCACTAAGGTCTAATATAATGAATTTGGTGTTGTCTATGTATTGGGCTAGAATGAGCTAAAGTACAATTAGGTATAAACTAATAATATAAAAACACAAATTAAAATGGTACAAGACTCTCACTTGCACCTGCACTAAGGTCTAATATAAGTTGTTAACAAGAACAATTGCACTAAGGTCTAATATAAGTTGTTAACAAGAACAAGAGTATAACTAGATTAAAATTGACAAGATAAAATACACAAATTAATGTACCAAAAGAATAATAAAATAAAATAAATAAAAATGGCAATGACTTGGTTATAATATGATAGTAAGATGGTAGACAGGTACACAGGTACACAGGTACAAAGGATAATATAAAGGTTGGAGTTGAATATACCAATTTGAAAATTTGGCAACAAAAGGTTAAGAAAAGTATAAGATAATAATTAACGTACAAAAGTAAAATTGACTGGTAGTAAATATGGTGTTTAATAAAATTTTAGTAAGTAATAATGATTACAAAAAATATTAATTAATAAAAATAAAATGAAAAAACAAATGTTAATTTCAAGTACTAAATTTTAAGAACAGTTATTTGGATTCAATATTGTAGTGGTAGTTATACTAGAAGTTAGTTGTCAGTACAAGGTAGTTAAGAGTAAGGAACTAACTACTCTAAGATAGTAAATGTGGTATTAAAACAGGTTATGGTAATTAAACAAGTAATGGTAATTAAAATAATGTCAAAAATGTTAAGAGTAAATTGTACTGATAGTAAAAATGGTATTTGATAATAAATTTGGTAAGTAATAGCAATTAATAGTATTTAAAGAAATATGAGGTTGTAATATGGACAGAGAAAATATTAATTAAGCAAATATTTAAGCTAACAATAGTAATTAAGAAAATTATATAACATTAGGTGACTTATGCTTACTAGTAAAATCACATTGCTGAGAAAGTTGATTTTTTATTACTAAGAGATTGTACTGTGAAATTTGAATAATAATGGAGCAAAACATACACTACACTACGTAGGCTTTTAGGTTGGACAATGTTTAGTTATTCTCTGTAAGATTAGTATCCCTGAGAAATCGTGATAGATCATTCTCGTTCGTGATTGTGTACAGTTGACCTACATTTGTTTTCCTAACTAGAATTTTCCCATCCCGTGTGAAGCATTGGTGTATTGTGTCATTATTCTCCCGCTTAAGTTTTCTGACTGTAAAGGAGGTTCTGACGTTTTTTGGTAAGACACTCGTTTATGTATACCTCTTTCTTTACTTTAATAGATGCAATTATTAAGTCTTTTTTCCTGTCATGTGAGTGGAATCTAAGCATAACACTTTTTCTACCATGGGACGTAAAGATGTAAGAAATTGATAAAAAAAAACTACGGAAAAAAAAAAAAAAAAAAAAATGCCGTGTCAGCGCGCATGATGCGCTAGGCCAGGCGCTGTCACCAAGTGTGTTATAAATGACTATAATTCCTAGCAGAAACATCGTATAATGATGATAATTATACCCGAGTGTTGCCAGAAAGTTAAGCTATTTTTAGGTATGAATAACTCAATTTTCGTACTTTTTCGATTTTTCTTTTACTTCGAGCGCGGCATGTGTGCAAGTGCCCTTCTGATTCACCTTCAACCCGGTAAGCATTATCACTCTCTGGCAGCCTTGAGAGTCACGTGAACCTGATGAGCGTCAGCACTACCTGCTGTAAAAGCTTCAACACAGACAGTTAGTATACGCTTGAGACGAGTGCAGGGTGCTTTGGCAACTTCTAACTCGCCCAGCTTCTAACACCGCTCTCACACACGCCATCTATGCTGTTCCTGGGAGTTTATGGCATAAGCTGTGTATTTTTTAGAGCAGGAGAGATAACCCGCACCCAATACTCTTCTCGGCAGTGTATTTATAATATCTATTTTTAACAGAGCAGGTGGATAACCTTCACCCAGTCCTCTTCTCGGCAGTGAGGAGTGAAACATCACTTACACTGTGTTAGTGAGGAGTGAAACATTACATACAGTGTTAGTGAGGAGTGAAACATTACGTACAGTGTTAGTGAGGAGTGAAACATTACATACAGTGTTAGTGAGGAGTGAAACATTACATACAGTGTTAGTGAGGAGTGAAACATTACGTACAGTGTTAGTGAGGAGTGAAACATTACATACAGTGTTAGTGAGGAGTGAAACATTACATACAGTGTTAGTGAGGAGTGAAACATTACATACAGTGTTAGTGAGGAGTGAAACATTACATACAGTGTTAGTGAGGAGTGAAACATTACATACAGTGTTAGTGAGGAGTGAAACATTACATACAGTGTTAGTGAGGAGTGAAACATACATACAGTGTTAGTGAGGAGTGAAACATTACATACAGTGTTAGTGAGGAGTGAAACATTACATACAGTGTTAGTGAGGAGTGAAACATTACATACAGTGTTAGTGAGGAGTGAAACATTACATACAGTGTTAGTGAGGAGTGAAACATTACATACAGTGTTAGTAAGGAGTGAAACATTACATACAGTGTTAGTGAGGAGTGAAACATTACATACAGTGTTAGTGAGGAGTGAAACATTACAGTGTTAGTGAGGAGTGAAACATTACATACAGTGTTAGTGAGGAGTGAAACATTACATACAGTGTTAGTGAGGAGTGAAACATTACATACAGTGTTAGTGAGGAGTGAAACATTACATAGTGCTAGTGATGAGTGAAACATTATATACAGTGTTAGTGAGGAGTGAAACATTACATACAGTGTCAGTGAGGAGTGAAACATCACTTACACTGTGATAGTGAGGAGTGAAACATCACTTACACTGTGTTAGTGAGGAGTGAAGCATCACTTACATTGTGTTAGTGAGGAGTGAAACATTACATACAGTGTTAGTGAGGATTGAAACATTACAGTGTTAGTGAGGAGTGAAACATTACATACAGTGTTAGTGAGGAGTGAAATATTACATACAGTGTTAGTGAGGATTGAAACATTACAGTGTTAGTGAGGAGTGAAACATTACATACAATATTAGTGAGGAGTGAAACATTACATACAGTGTTAGGAGTGAAACATTACATACAGTGTTAGTGTAAAGTGAAACATTACATACAGTGTTAGTGAGGAGTGAAACATTACATACAGTGTGAGTGAGGAGAGAAACATCACTTACACTGTGTTAGTGAGGAGTGAAACATTACACACAGTGTCAGTGTTACGACTTAATCTTCACCGTAACAATAGGGGCACAAATAACTCCATTTTTTTTTTGTTAGTTTTATTTTATTACCAATCATTTAGTTTTATTGGTACTTGGTTAGTGAATTAAAATAACCACAAGCAATTATAAATGAAATACTATATAGCAAGAAACCTAATCTTACGTTCAAATTCTTATTAACAGAGTATGATACAATAATTTCAATTGATAATCCACTAATTTCACCATTCATCGCTTTTAGAAAGGTCTAGGGTAACGAAATAGTTATCTTTCATAAGAGATATGAATTGCCAGACTTCAGGAAATTAATGGCAAAGGTAAGACAATAGACTTGGTTTACAGTTTTAGTTTAAGCTAAGAGCTTTGGGTTGATGACCCGTACCAAGTCAGAGCTAGGAGCTGAGTGACTCACTCAACTACTCCATAGTATGACTTCAGCTCGGCCAGAAGACCCGTACAGAGTCAGAGCTAGGAGCTGACTGACTCACTCAACTACTCCATAGGCTGACTTCAGCTCGGCCAGAAGGCGACGCGTGGCGTCAATTCTGGAACCACCAATTGGTCACTACAGTAGTGGTTACATATTCGTAATACCTAACCTAATATAATAATATAATATAATACAATATAATATAATACAATGAGAGTACTATTGATGATTTATACTGTACCCAATAATAATATATAGTCGAACCTGCTTTATCTAGCTAGTAATAAAGTGGTTCGCGATATATTATTACAGAACTTATTTTAACCAGTCCTTTTATTTTTGTATATAATGGAGTGTGAAGGAGGGGCGCGTAACAGTCAGTGAGGAGTGAAACATCACTTACACTGCGATAGTGAGTGAAACATCACTTACACTGTGTTACTGAAGAGTGAAACATCACTTACACTGTGTTAGTGAGGAGTGAAACATTACATATATTGTTAGTGAAAAGTGAAACATTACATAGTGAAACAGTGAGGAGTGAAACATTACATGCAGTGTTAGTGAGGAGTGAAACATTACATGCAGTGTTAGTGAGGAGTGAAACATTACATACAGTGTTTGTGAGGAGTGAAACATTACATATTACATACAGTGTTAGTGAGGAGTGAAACATCACTTATACTGTGTTAATGAGGAGTGAAACATTATATACAGTGTTAGTAAGGAGTGAAACATTACATGCAGTGTTAGTAAGGAGTGAAACATTACATACAGTGTCAGTGAGGAGTGAAACATCACTTACACTGTGATAGTGAGGAGTGAAACATCACTTACACTGTGTTAGTGAGGAGTGAAACATCACTTACATTGTGTTAGTGAGGAGTGAAACATTACATACAGTGTTAGTGAGGAGTGAAACATTACAATGTTAGTGAGGAGTGAAACATTACATACAGTGTTAGTGTAAAGTGAAACATTACATACAGTGTTAGTGAGGAGTGAAACATTACATACAGTGTGAGTGAGGAGTGAAACATTACAGTGTTAGTGAGGAGTGAAACATTACAGTGTTAGTGAGGAGTGAAACATTACATACAGTGTTAGTGAGGAGTGAAACATTACATACAGTGTGAGTGAGGAGTGAAACATTACAGTGTTAGTGAGAAGTGAAACATTACAGTGTTAGTGAGGAGTGAAACATTACATACAGTGTTAGTGTCAAGTGAAATATTACATACAGTCTTAGTGAGGAGTGAAACATTACATACAGTGTGAGTGAGGAGTGAAACATCACTTACACTGTGTTAGTGTAGAGTGAAACATTACATATTACATACAGTGTTAGTGAGGAGTGAAACATCACTTATACTGTGTTAATGAGGAGTGAAACATTATATACAGTGTTAGTAAGGAGTGAAACATTACATGCAGTGTTAGTAAGGAGTGAAACATTACATGCAGTGTTAGTGAGGAGTAAAACATTTCAGTGTTAATGAGGAGTGAAACACTATATTACATCACTCACAACGAAAGCAAAAGACTTGGCAGAAGATGCAA
>NC_091388.1:323359-375859 GCF_038502225.1 Cherax quadricarinatus
GCCTAATATTTACACCACACATTGCCCTTAGACAGGACATCTCCACCGCCTCCAACCGCCTCCTCGCTGCTACATTCACAACCCAAGCTTCACACCCATATAAGAGTGTTGGTACTACTATTCTTTCATACATTCCCTTCTTTGCCTCCATAGATAGTGTTCTTTGTCTCCACATATGCCTCAATGCACCACTCACCTTTTTTCCTTCATCAATTCTATGATTAACCTCATCCTTCATAAATCCATCCGCTGACACGTCAACTCCCAAGTATCTGAAAGCATTCACTTCCATATTCCTCCTCTCCAATATGATATCCAATTTTTCTTTATCTAAATCATTTGATACCCTCATCACCTTACTCTTTTCTATGTTCACTTTCAACTTTCTACCTTTACACACATTCCCAAACTCATCCACTAACCTTTGCAATTTTTCTTTAGAATCTCCCATAAGCACAGTATCATCAGCAAAAAGTAACTGTGTCAATTCCCATTTTGAATTTGATTCCCCATAATTTAATCCCACCCCTCTCCCGAACACCCTAGCATTTACTTCTTTTACAACCCCATCTATAAATATATTAAACAACCATGGTGACATTACACATCCCTGTCTAAGACCTACTTTTACCGGGAAGTTGTCTCCCTCTCTTCTACACACCCTAACCTGAGCCTCACTATCCTCATAAAAACTCTTTACAGCATTTAGTAACTTACCACCTATTCCATATACTTGCAACATCTGCCACATTGCTCCTCTATCCACTCTATCATATGCCTTTTCTAAATCCATAAGAACATAAGAACATAAGAAAGGAGGAACACTGCAGGAGGCCTGCTGGCCCATACTAGGCAGGTCCTTTACAATTCATCCCACTAACAAAACATTTGCCCAACCCAATTTTCAATGCCACCCAAGAAATAAGCTCTGATGTGAAAGTCCCACTCAAATCCAACCCCTCCCACTCATGTACTTATCCAACCTAGATTTGAAACTACCCAAAGTCCTAGCCTCAATAACCCAACTAGGTAGACTGTTCCACTCATCAACTACCCTATTTCCAAACCAATACTTTCCTATGTCCTTTCTAAATCTAAACTTATCTAATTTAAATCCATTACTGCGCGTTCTCTCTTGGAGAGACATCCTCAAGACCTTATTAATATCCCCTTTATTAATACCTATCTTCCACTTATACACTTCGATCAGGTCTCCCCTCATTCTTCGTCTAACAAGTGAATGTAACTTAAGAGTCTTCAATCTTTCTTCATAAGGAAGATTTCTGATGCTATGTATTAATTTAGTCATCCTACGCTGAATGTTTTCTAACGAATTTATGTCCATTTTGTAATACGGAGACCAGAACTGAGCTGCATAATCAAGGTGAGGCCTTACTAATGTTGTATAAAGCTGCAGTATGACCTCTGGACTTCTGTTGCTTACACTTCTTGATATAAATCCCAGTAATCTATTTGCCTTATTACGTACGCTTAGGCATTGCTGTCTTGGTTTAAGGTTGCTGCTCACCATAACCCCCAAGTCCTTTTCGCAATCTGTATGGCTAAGTTCTACATCATTTAATTTATAAGTACTAGGGTTATGGGCACTCCCAAGCTTCAGAACCTTGCATTTATCTACATTGAACTGCATCTGCCACTTTTCTGACCAAGAATAGTTTGTTTAAATCCTCCTGAAGTTCCCTAACATCTACGTTTGAATCAATTATCCTACCTATCTTTGTGTCATCGGCGAATTTGCTCATATCACTAGTAATTCCCTCATCAAGATCATTGATATATATTATAAACAACAACGGGCCCAAGACTGATCCCTGTGGAACGCCACTTGTTACAGATCCCCACTCGGATTTAACCCCATTTATGGACACTCTCTGCTTCCTGTCAGTGAGCCATGACTCGATCCACGAGAGCACTTTTCCCCCAATGCCATGAGCTGCCACTTTCTTTAACAGTCTATGGTGCGGAACTCTATCAAAAGCCTTACTAAAATCTAAGTAAATAATATCAAATTCTTTATTGTGGTCAACAGCCTCAAAAGCTTTACTGAAGAAAGTTAATAAATTAGTTAGACAAGACCGGCCTCTTGTGAATCCATGCTGAGTATCATTAATCAAGCTATGCTTATCGAGATGGCTTCTTATAATCTCAGCTATAATTGACTCTAGTAATTTGCCTACAATTGAGGTCAGGCTTATTGGGCGGTAATTTGACGGTAACGACTTGTCCCCTGTTTTAAAAATAGGAGTTACATTAGCCATCTTCCACATATCAGACACTACACCTGTTTGAAGAGATAAATTAAAAATATTAGTTAATGGTTTACAGAGTTCCATTTTGCATTCCTTAAGAACCCTTGAAAAAACCTCATCAGGACCCGGCGACTTATTTTGCTTCAGTCTGTCTATCTGCCTCACAACCATCTCACTAGTGACTGTGATGTTACATAATTTATCTACTTCTAGCCCACTGTAAAAATTAATTACTGGAATATTGTCAGTGTCTTCCTGTGTAAAAACTGAGAGAAAATAATTATTTAAAATCAAGCACATTTCATTCTCATTGTCAGTAAGGTGCCCATAGTTATTTTTAAGGGGACCTATCTTATCTCTAACTTTTGTTCTATAGACCTGGAAAAAACTTTTTGGGTTAGTTTTAGAATCCCTAGCAACTTTAATTTCATAGTCCCTTTTAGCTTTTCTTATCCCCTTTTTAATGTCCCTCTCAATGTCAATATACTGATTCATAAGATGACCCTCACCTCTTTTGATACGCCTATAAATTCCTTTCTTATGCCCTAGTAGATATTTGAGCCTATTATTCATCCATTTTGGGTCATTTCTATTTGATCTAATTTCCTTATATGGGATAAACGCTCTTTGAGCAGCATGTATAGTGTTCAGAAAACTGTCATATTGATAGCTCTCTTCGTTACCCCAGTCAACAGATGATAAGTATTCTCTAAGCCCATCGTAATCTGCTAAGCGAAAATCTGGGACTGTTACTGAGTTATCGCTACTATCGTACTTCCATTCAATGCTAAATGTAATTGATTTGTGGTCGCTAGCACCCAGTTCCTCTGAAATTTCTAAATTATTAACAAGGGATTCATTGTTTGCCATAACTAAGTCAAGCAGGTTATTTCCCCTTGTAGGTTCTGTCACAAACTGCTTCAAAAAACAATCCTGAAATACTTCTAAGAAGTCGTACGATTCTAAATTCCCAGTCAAGAAATTCCAATCAACATGACTAAAGTTAAAGTCTCCTAAAATTACTACATTATCGTGCCTTGTGGCCTTAACAATTTCCTCCCATAGTAGTTTCCCTTGGTCCCTATCTAAGTTAGGGGGACGGTATATCACTCCTAAAATCAGTTTTTCATGCCCCTCTGAAAATTCTATCCAAACAGACTCTGTATGTGTTACTTCAGACTTAATACCCGTTTTTATGCAACAGTTCAAGCGATCTCGGACATACAATGCCACCCCACTCCCCCCTCCCAATACTTCTATCTTCTTGGAACAATTTAAAACCCTGAATATGACATTCCGCAGGCATGTCCCGACTTTTTTAATTAAACCACGTCTCAGTTAAGGCAAATACATCAATGTTACCTACACTAGCAACTAATCTCAACTCGTCCATCTTATTCCTACCTTTATTTAAATACTGTTCACATATATGGTTCAATGTAAACACTTGATCTACACATCCCCTACCCACTCTGAAGCCTCCTTGCTCATCCGCAATCCTACATTCTGTCTTACCTCTAATTCTTTCAATAATAACCCTACCATACACTTTTCCTGGTATACTCAGTAAACTAATTCCTCTATAATTTTTACAATCTCTTTTGTCCCCCTTCCCTTTATATAAAGGGACTATACATGCTCTCCACCAATCCCTAAGTACCTTCCCCTCTTTCATACATTTATTAAACAAAAGTACAAACCACTCCAACACTATATCACCCCCTGCTTTTAACATTTCTGTCATGATCCCATCAGTTCCAGCTGCTTTACCCCCTTTCATTCTACGTAATGCCTCACGTATCTCCACCACACTTACATTCTGCTCTTCTTCACTCCTAAAAGATGGTATACCTCCCTGACCAGTGCATGAAATTACCGCCTCCCTTTCTTCCTCAACATTTAAAAGTTCCTCAAAATATTCTCGCCATCTACCTAATACCTCCCTCTCCCCATCTACTAACTCCCCTACTCTGTTTTTAACTGACAAATCCATATGTTCCCTTGGCTTTCTTTACTTGTTTAACTCCAAATTTTTTTTCTTATTTGCACTAGCCCACCTTTCTGCCAATAGTCGCTTATATCTCACCCGAACTTCCTCCTCCCTTAGTTTATACACTTTCACCTCCCTCTTACTTGTTGTTGCCACCTTCCTCTTTTCCCATCTACCTCTTACTCTAACTGTAGCTACAACTAAATAATGATCCGATATATCAGTTGCCCCTCTATAAACATGTACATCCTGGAGCCTACCCATCAACCTTTTATCCACCAATACATAATTTAACAAACTACTTTCATTACGTGCTACATCATACCTTGTATATTTATTTATCCTCTTTTTCATAAAATATGTATTACTTATTACCAAATCTCTTTCTACACATAGCTCAATTAAAGGCTCCCCATTTACATTTACCCCTGGCACCCCAAATTTACCTACTACTCCCTCCATAACATTTTTACCCACTTTAGCATTGAAATCCCCAACCACCATTACTCTCACACTTGATTCAAAACTCCCCACGCATTCACTCAACATTTCCCAAAATCTCTCTCCTCTACACTTCTCTCTTCTCCAGGTGCATACACGCTTACAATAACCCACTTTTCACATCCAACCTTTATTTTACTCCACATAATCCTTGAATTTATGCATTTGTAGTCCCTCTTTTCCTGCCATAGCTTATCCTTCAACATTATTGCTACTCCTTCTTTAGCTCTAACTCGATTTGAAACCCCTGACCTAATCCCATTTATTCCTCTCCATTGAAACTCTCCCACCCTCTTCAGCTTTGTTTCACTTAAAGCCAGGACATCCAGCTTCTTCTCATTCATAACATCCACAATCATCTCTTTCTTATCCGCACAACATCCACGCACATTCAGACTTCCCACCTTGGCAATTTTCTTCTTATTCTTTTTAGTAACTATTACAGGAAAAGGGGTTACTAGCCCATTGTTCCCGGCATTTTAGTTGACTTTTACAACACGCATGGCTTACGGAGGAAAGATTCTTATTCCACTTCCCCATGGATATAGAAGGAAAAGTAATAAAACCAAGAACTATTAAGATAAAATCAAAGAAAACTCAGATGAGTGTGTATAAATAAACGTGTACATGTATGTGTAGTGTGACCTAAGTGTAAGTAGAAGTAGTAAGACGTACCTGAAATCTTGCATATTTATGAGACAGACAAAAGACACCAGCAATCCTACCATCATGTAAAACAATTACAGGCTTTCGTTTTACACTCACTTGTTACCTTCCTTCGTGTCGTTCGTCATGACGTTGCCAGTAGTCGACTCGCATTGTCTTCACCACTAGTACTACCATCACTGTTGTCTTCACCATCTTACCCCTTTTACTTGTCTGCCAGCAGGAAGCAGCAGCAGGATGAGCTGCATACCAGCGTGCAGAACCAGGGAGGAGGAAGCAGAGGACCTCCTTGCGAAACACTTGCCTCTTCTGGCCGAGGTGCAGCAGCCGCCCACAGTGACGCTTGATGAAATCATGAAGATGAGTGAACTATTTCCCGTACCTTTTCCAGCACACTCAGCCCGGCTCAAGACTTTGCTCAAGGCGAGTAAGAGTGTGGTGATAGCATATCACTTGACATGAGTTTCTTTAAGGGAAAAACCTGTCTAGGTGTGACATGTCTATGGGGAGATGGCAAGAGGGAATGTCAGGATATCTTATTAACCAAATTGTGTACATCAGCAGTGTGTTGATGTACACAGACAGCTGACCTCAGACAGCTGACCTCAGACAGCTGACCTCAGACAGCTGACCTCAGACAGCTGACCTCAGACAGCTGACCTCAACTCTCACATTCCACTAACAGCATGAGTTTTATACTCTCAAGCTGTCTTGATAAGGAAGACACATGCGCAGCAGTTAGGTATCTTCATTCCGAAACGTTTCGCCTGTACAGTAGGCTTCTTCAGTCGAGTACAGAGGCAGCAGTAGAGATGCAAAGACGATATAATCAGTCCATTACCCTTGAAGATGCAGTTTTGTGGTGGACAGTCCTTCATAGTCTGGAAGAACGTCTTCAAGAGTCAATTAATTACGTCTTATTTACATCTCTACTACTTCTGCTGCCTCCTTTGCACTCGATTGAAGAAGCCTACTGTGTAGGCGAAACGTTTCGGAATAAAGATACCTAACTGCTGCCTATGTGTCCTACTTATTAACGTGTCAATACTGTATACCAGTATAATATTTACTCTTCTCATAAACAGCAGTATATTAAAGCTAGACAAGCAAGTAGTCCAGGTTGTATTTAGGGAAATGAAGAGAAGGTAGCTTGCTGGCCCTGCTATGGCCAAACTGTAGGTCTGGCCATAGCAGGACATCCTTCTACTCAACATACAGAAGGATTCCCTGCTAGGGCCAGACCTACAGTGTGAAATTAGTTGTAATAAAGTTGGTAGAATTACCGACAATATGTAAAGTAAAAGGACACAAGTGCAACTAATGTGACATTTATTGTGGCAACGTTTCGCTCTCCAGGAGCTTTATCAAGCCAATGGCTTGATAAAGCTCCTGGAGAGCGAAACGTTGCCACAATAAATGTCACATTAGTTGCACTTGTGTCCTTTTACGTGAAATTAGTTGCAGAATGCGCAGGGTATCCTAAAACTCACAGGACAATGCACCTATGGCGTATAGAAATATACCTAATTGAATGATGCTCATTCAAGTCTTCCTGCCTAATGGTTAACGATTTCCCTACCATGGGTTTAAACCCTACCATCTCTGTGATTTGTTTGTAACTGTGTTATTACGGTTTCGTTAGGGTGTCATCTATACGTAGTAGGCTGAGGAACCAGATGCATGAAACACGGCCATGCCAAAATGTATAGATATATGTAGGAATATTAGAAGAGGAGGAACACTGCAGCAGATCCACTGGTCCATACTAGGCAGGTCTTTCTCAAGCCTAAACCCAAAAAAACAAAATTTTTAAATTTGTCCGGCCTTTTATCTCATGACATCTTCACAACACCGTTTATTTAAATAATTCTATAAATGGCTTTTCCTAAAGGCTGCAGAAAAAATATAGCAAACTATACCATCTACTAAAAGTCCCACAATATTGCTGAAGGTACGGAGGTAGTCTTCACCTTTTACGGACCCTAAAGTCAATAAGTCACTGCTATCTGTTTATCTGGAGTTTATCTGGAGAGAGTTCCGGGGGTCAACGCCCCCGCGGCCCGGTCTGTGACCAGGCCTCCTTAGGTCAGTGTCCCAGGATGCGACCCACACCAGTCGACTAACACCCAGGTACCCATTTTACTGATGGGGAACATAGACAACAGGTGGAAAGAAACACGTCCAATGTTTCTACTCTGGCTGGGAATCGAACCCAGGCCCTCACCGTGTGAAGCGAGAGCGTTAACCACCAGGCCACCATAGCTATGTATACCTGTCAAAGTTTCGGGGGTCAACGCCCCCGCGGTCAGGTCTGTTATCTAACCTCAGCTTATTTCGAAGCCCAGCCCTATCTGAGGTATACTACCGCCCACTTGGATGCTACCCACACCAGTTGGCTACTAGTACCCAGGTACCTGCTTACTGCTAGGTGAACAGTAGCAGCAGATATAAGGAGACATGGCCAACGTTTCCACCCGACCGGGAACTGTACCACGGACACTCGGCCTCTGAGGCATAACAACGAAACAGAGTACCTACCCAAAGTCGCAAGATGCCCCTGGTAAATGTTTTTATTGTCATCTTGGTCTCTGGACACTTCCCCGTGGCACTTAAGACAAGAATATTCATTGCAAAACCCAGCAGAGACGATCACAAACCGGAGAACTACAGACCTATTTCCTTACTGGTCCAGTGGCTAACGCGTCGGTCTGGAGTTTTGTGATTCTCTGATCGCGGGTTCTAACCCCACCCTTGGTACGGTTTGTTTGCAATCGTGTCATTACGATTTCGTGAGTCAAGTGACATTGTCCATTATTGTGTCCTTGATCATTCTGGTGTCTAGGTGTCCTGTAGCTCGATTGGTAGAGCACTCAACTCTCACACTGAGGTCCAGGGGTCGATCCCCGGTACGGCTGGAAAACATTAGGATGTGTTAAGACGACACCTGTCCATGTTCACCTAACAGTAAAATAGGTACCTGGGTGTCAATCAGCTGGTTTGGGTCGCATCCTGGGGACAAAATTTACTTAGTCTGCCCGAAATGCTGTCCATAACAAGGGGCTTTCCATATAGTATGTCAACTATTACTACCAGTATATGTACAAGGTATACCAGTACATGTACAAGGTATACCAGTACATGTACAAGGTATACAGACCATAGCTGACATCAATGACATACTACTATATAGAAAGACCTTTGTTATGCTGAGCATTTCCCGCAAATTAGGTCAGTTTTGTCCCAGGATGCGACCCACACCAGTCCACTAACACCCAGGATGTGACCCACACCAGTCCACTAACACCCAGGATGTGACCCACACCAGTCTACTAACACCCAGGAGGTGACGCACACCAGTCTACTAATACCCAGGATGTGACGCACACCAGTCTACTAACACCCAGGATGTGACGCACACCAGTCTACTAGCACCCAGGATGTGACCCACACCAGTTTACTAACACCAAGGATTGACCCACACCAGTCTACTAACACCCAGGATGTGACCCACACCAGTCTACTAACACCCAGGATGTGACCCACACCAGTCCACTAACACCAAGGATGTGACGCACACCAGTCTACTAACACCCAGGATGTGACCCACACCAATCCACGAACACCCAGGATGTGACGCACACCAGTCTACTGACACCCAGGATGTGACCCACACCAGTCTACTGACACCCAGGATGTGACCCACACCAGTCTACTGACACCCAGGATGTGACCCACACCAGTCTACTGACACCCAGGATGTGACCCACACCAGTCTACTAACACCCAGGATGTGACCCACACCAGTCCACTAACACCCAGGATGTGACCCACACCAGTCTACTAACACCCAGGATGTGACCCACACCAGTCTACTAACACCCAGGATGTGACCCACACCAGTCTACTAACACCCAGGATGTGACCCACACCCAGGATGTGACCCACACCAGTCTACTAACACCCAGGATGTGACCCACACCAGTCTACTAACACCCAGGATGTGACCCACACCAGTCTACTAACACCCAGGATGTGACCCACACCAGTCCACGAACACCCAGGATGTGACCCACACCAGTCCACTAACACCCAGGATGCCACCCACACCAGTCCACTAACACCCAGGATGCCACCCACACCAGTCCACTAACACCCAGGTATCCATTTTAAACTGATGGGTGAACAGGGACGGGGACAGCAGGTGTCTTATGGAAACACGTCCCTAATATTTTTCAGCCGTACCGGAGAGCGACTCCCGGATCTCAGTGTGAGAGTTGAGTGCGCTAGCGATCGAGCTACGGGGCACCGAGACACCAGAATGATCAGGGACATAATCTACAATACCTTTATGGTTTCTGAAACTGAAACAGCCCAGCGTACATATACATTTACTTGTAGAAATAAAAATAATTATACGTGCGAACACATCCGCAGGTTTCGTGGTTAAGGACCTCTACCTGGAGTATACCTGGTGAGGGTTTCGGGGGTCAACGACCCCGCGGCTAGGTCTGAGACAAGACCTCTAACAGGGATTTACAGCCTGTTTATATTCTGCATCCTAGTCAACTCTGCTGCAGTGAACCTCAGTGGTGAGCTTTTAAGAAAATGGGATCCTAGTGTGTAAAACACTGGTCTAAGAGCAAACAGTTTTTTTCATATATAATAAACTACGCTAGGGTATTTCAGCATATTTAAAACCCTAATTTTTAATGGGGTTGACCGGTAAGTCAGCTGAAGGCCTCGGTCAGATGACCAGAAGCTCAAACGGCGGGCCATCTGACCAAGACCCGCGTCAGGAAACACTTGCCCTGTTTCCTGACGAATGTTACCTAACCTAAGGGTAATTCCTTCAGTTTCGTTCGTGTTCGTTTTTACCATACACAGGTATACACAGAGTTTACTTCTGGTCATAATACACAACTAACCCGCACATTTCGGTCCGACTTGAGCTATTAAACAGTGTGATTAATGGTGCGGGTTAATTGTTATTCCTTTCACGGTATTGTGCCTTTGTTTTTTATGTATACAGTGGTACCTCGGGATACGAGCAGCTCAAAACACAAACAATTATGTAAGTGTTTTTATGTAAATGTTTTTGTAAGTGTATTTTTGGGGGTCTGAAACGGATTAATCTAATTTATATTATTCCTCATGGGAACAAATTCGTTCGATATCGGCACTCGAACAGCCTTCTGGGACGAATTGAGTTCGTAACCCGAGGTACCACTATATGGTTCATTTATTTTTAATACTGACGGTATCATACTTCATGATCATTACTACCACTGACCTGTACTTGGCTGCCTACTCTAGAGGGGCACGGAACACCAGGAGACCTTGGAGAAGCAGGTCAACTCAGCCTACCCTCTGATACATGCTCGTGTCCTGCCTCTCCTGGCAGCCTTCCTTCATAACAAACGATTGCACGGCAAGAAGAAAGAAAAGTACGTATATTTATAGGCATACCGTATTTTTTTCGGCAAATATAAGGTCTGTGTCTTGTATACTCAAGGTTAAAGGTAAACTTTAGATTAGGGTTTAGCAGTTTACTAACGTTGATTTACATGATTGTGCACCTTGTATGTTGTATAATATTACGTGACTGGTGTGTGGTGTTTCACCCTCTCTTGATATATATTTAATAGGGGGTGTATATACCTTAGTGTGTATATATTGGGTATACACTACTGGGTATACACAACCGTCTCTCTCCAGTCCTCAGATACTAGAATTTAGGTCATCTCCTGGCCCCGCATCTTCGCTGGCCGCTACTTGGTCACTCTTCCCGCTCCATGACCTTTATCATACCTCGTCTTAAAGCTGTGTATGGATCCTACCTCCACTCCACTTCCCAGACTATTCCACTTCCTGACAACTCTGTGGCTGAAGAAATACCTCCTAACATCCCTGTGATTCATCTGATTCTTCAATTTCCAATTGTGACACCTTATTGCTGTGTTCCATCTCTGGAATATCCTGTTTCTGTCCACCTTGTCGTTTCCTCTCAGTATTTTATATGTCGTTACGTATTTACCGTAATATGTATATACTGAGTATACACTACTGGGTATACATTACTACGTATACACTACTAGGTATACACAACCGTGTCTCTTCAGTCCTCAACTGCTGGAATTTAGGTAAGCCAGACATCAATAATAGAAACAAAACTGTTCATAAACACATCAACTTAAAATATCTCGGAAACTCATCACTACATTTATGTCCATTGAAAACTTAAAATTTGGCCTAAGTGAAATTTATCCTGATTACTAAATAGACCCTCTCAATGTTATTATTTTAAACCAGTGTACATTGGTAATTTATCTCGGAAACTAACAATAGACAAAAAAAATCGCAAAAATAAAAGTTTTTCAATCTATTCTGACAAATTATTGTCAGTCTGTAATTTAAACTCAAAATATTATTGTCTATAGTTACCACTCGAATATAACTGTAAAAATATACCAATATCACAATGTGAACTTTATTCACTAAGACGACATTTTGGCCACCAGGGAATTTATCATTTGAAAAATAATTTAAACTAGGCTTTCCCCGTCTGTGTGAGATCTAAAAAAATTAATTATCATTATTATAGTTTCTTACCGATATATTGTTGTATTTTTATCATTCATATTCGAGTGCTGAATATACACACTAATATTTTGAGCTGAAATTGTCAGAAGACCCAATACTCTATTTTACGAAGTATCGGTCACCAGGGAATTTATCACTGTACAATACGAGAGAATTATCCTCGTAGTCCATAACATCAGCCCTTATAGGAATGTTTCTCGTTAATTACCATAAATTTCGTGTCCTATTTACAAAGCTACCACTAAAATACTATGCTATATCAACTTTCTCTGGCTACCTAATATTCTTCCTTTCAAAAATGTATATGTGTAGAATTTTGAGGTGTCTTGTATGCTTTAAAAATATTTGGCTTTCTTTTTCTGAATATCTTTTTCAGAAGCTTGTACTCTTCTCTGAGCCTGCTGGACCTGGTCGACCGTTTGTTGAAGAAACGTCCCATCGTCTTTTTCAACTCCATTGACAACTACCTCCTGCGTGATGGTACTGAGGGCTGCGACGGCTTCGAGGAAATAGGTCACTCTCATGAGCAACCCAATTTGTGCCTGAAGGATTACATGACTTACGATGAAATGAAGCTATCGGCTCTTTTATGTGTGACATCTGAGTCGACTTTTATTAATGATGGTAGTCGACATAACCGTGGAGTGCTGGGCGCCCCCGGTACTTACCAACCAGAAGGTGTTATTGTTGGTATGGTAGGTGCTAGGTTCGAGCGGGAAGGAGTCATGGAATGGCAGGACTGTGTTGTTACTCCTGAACAAAACACCCAGGAACGAGGCTATGGCGATGATCCTCCGAAGAAACGGTGGCTGGTGAGAGAGTGGGGAAAATTGTGGGGGGAGACACCTCTCCCCACATGGAAGCAGGCTCAGGATGCCCCAGAAAACAACTTCATCCATCTGTCTTCCAGAGCGTTGATGAACGTGCAAGTGTATCAGGCCCGCATTAAGCTGTCAGCGGAGACCCTGCTGGCTGAAGCTGGCGTGCGTGCTGCTGCCGCTGGATTGAAAGCCTATGTGCATGTTGTGGGACTTGGACTCGGAGTATGGCTAATTTCCTCGCAACAGAAGCAGCTCTATGTGAATGCCTGGGGTGAAGCAATGAGAAATACAGACACTACACACATCGCCCACTTAGATTTCAGCTGGATTGAGGCGTCTTCGTGTGTAGGGGTGAATGATGGAGAGGTGTTTCCTGATACCTCTGTCACAATACACTTCTCCAGGAGGTGCCCGCATGCTCCAGTCCCCGCCGGCACTCTGTTAGTTGCCACCTTCGCCTGGGACAGCAACTCCATGCCTGGTAACGAGTACTGGAAAGGAATGTTATCGGCGTCTGGAGACCCAGCGGCCGCCTGCTCATCTGGAGTTGCAGAATTACACAATGCTTTAATCAATCCTTGCGTAACGGCTCACAACCTGCACATTGCGTCATCTGGACGTGTGGAACACGTGGCAGAGTATGCACGTCGGCTACTGAATGAGCGAGTAGGTTCCAGCACATCTGAGGAAAAGTAATAATGAGAATTAAACCCAGCACAAGACGTAGTGATGAAAATTAAACCCAGCGCAAGACGTAGTGCAGGCTTGATCCTCCGTCCTGTCCTTCCTATTTGTACTCAAGGTGATATCAAGTTGAGTACAAATAGGAAGCGCGTCTTTCTGGCTCACAGACGGAGGATCAAGCCTCCACAAAGTCTTAGTGTGAATTATTTACTGTATTTTCTGGTATATAAGACGCACGAGCATATAAGACTGTTTCCAAACATTGTAATCTAACGTTACTAAATAACTGCTAAAGCCTAACCTAAAGCCTACCCATGACCGTGAACTTGAGTATATAAGGCACAGGATGATTTTCCAAGACTTTTTGTTGGAAAAATGAGTGCGCCTTATATGCCGGAAATTATGGTTTTGTAAGTTAAACTGGAAGCATACAAGTAGTTGCTGCAACTTGATGAGTCGCATTAATATTACACGGACTCCACTTGTATACCTGCCACTGGTGCATCCCGAACTTACTCTTGTGTGCCGACTCCTCTACGTTGATTCGTTGTTGAACATTAAAATGGTATAAAATACCGACAGATTGTTAGGTAAGACACATATGCAACAGTTAGATATCTTTATTTCGAAACGTTTCGCCTACACAGTAGGCTTCTTCAGTAGAGTACAGAAAAGTTGATAGAAGCAGAAGAGACTTGAAGACGATGTAATCAGTCCATCAGTACGCCGGTTCCTGTACGTGGTATCAGAATTGGAAGGATGTTGCACGTTGAGGTTTTTTATATTTCCTTGGTATCTCCTGCGAGTGGCAGTGTATTTGATGCTTGCTCATAACTCAGATTTTGGCTCTCAATTCGAAGCAAAAAATCCACCGATGCTCGTAACTCGGAAAACCCGTAAGTTGAGGCACTCGTCAGTCGAGGTACCAATGTATATAGACATACATATATATGTCGTGCCAAATAGGTAAGACTTGTGATTGCCAAATAAGTCAAGCGAAAATTTATTTGTAGTAATTTCACAAAAATCATTCTGAACCTAACGAAAAAAAAATTACATTATTAAATTATTGTAAACTTATCTAAAATATATTTAGTTGGATTAGGCTAAATTAAATTGCGCTTGTTATAATGTCAGGTAAGTTTTCTAAGGTTCTTTTGGTACAAACTTATTAATTTTTATATTAACATAAATGAAAAAAAAATCTATAAACTTATAAGAGAAAAATTTAGAAAGGACTTAATTTTAAAAGAGTTCTTGCTAATTGAACAATTTTACCTATTCGGCACGACATACGTGAGGTGAAAAATAGGTAATAGTAGTAGTAATTGTGGTAGTAATAGTAGTAATGGTTGCAGTTGCTTCTGTGTCCATTTACCTAAATTATATAGGTACTTCTGCTGTATTATCCTCCGGGTTTAGCGCTTCCCCCTTGATTATAATAATAATATAGGTACTTATATCATTATTACTAATATCTTAGTTTAAAGTCATTATCTCTACCTAATTAGCCAGTCAGGGATCCTGTCAGCCGGTGAGAGATGCTGATTATAATTAAATTATCACCGATTATATTTTTAGCTTAATTATTAAACTAAATTATTCAGTCAGTGACTGGTTTAAAAATCTCAGGTGTCCCCTAACTCGCCTATTAGTCATATGACCCGCAGCTGGATCTTTTGGACATCTGACCAAGACCTTCCACTGGCTTACCCCCTGGAGATACTAATCACGATTAGCTAAGAATGCGTTGTACTTAATTTATATAGAAAAAAATGTATATCAAATTTATATGTATTACAATGTATATTTTACAAGCTTATTTCAGATGTATTTGGTTCAGTGTTTGAATTTATAAGTTAAATTTATCTTAATTTGTTAAATAATGCAATTTGGTTAATTTAGTGTTGGAATAAAAACTCACTTCCTGAGAGGCTACTTAACCCCCTTGAGGGGCGTCGCCCCCTTGTTTATAATAGTACACTACAGGGGCGTCGCCCCTTGTTTATAATAGTACACTACAGGGGCGTCGCCCCCTTGTTTATAATAGTACACTACAGGGGCGTCGCCCCTTGTTTATAATAGTACACTACAGGGGCGTCGCCCCCTTGTTTATAATAGTACACTACAGGGGCGTCGCCCATTGTTTATAATCGTAGATGGGTGTCGCCCCCTTGTTTATAATCGTAGATGGGCGTCGCCCCTTGTTTATAATCGTAGATGGGCGTCGCCCCTTGTTTATAATCGTAGATGGGTGTCGCCCCCTTGTTTACAATCGTAGATGGGCGTCGCCCCCTTGTTTATAATCGTAGATGGGCGTCGCCCCTTGTTTATAATCGTAGATGGGCGTCGCCCCTTGTTTATAATCGTAGATGGGCGTCGCCCCCTTGTTTACAATCGTAGATGGGCGGCCCCCTTGTTTATAATCGATCGTCGCCCCCTTGTTTACAATCGTTGTTTATAATCGTAGATGGGCGTCGCCCCTTGTTTACAATCGTAGATGGGCGTCGCCCCTTGTTTATAATCGTAGATGGGCGTCGCCCCTTGTTTACAATCGTAGATGGGCGTCGCCCCTTGTTTATAATCGTAGATGGGCGTCGCCCCTTGTTTACAATTGTAGAGGGGCGTCGCCCCTTGTTTACAATTGTAGAGGGGCGTCGCCCCTTGTTTACAATTGTAGAGGGGCGTCGCCCCTTATCTATAATCATTACATTTCGAGAGTAATAATGTTTTTTTAAATATTCAAGTTATTTTAGTAAAAATGTTGACGGCAGAATGTTATCTCTTCAGAAAATGAGATAAACTGAGGCTGAACAGACAAAAATTCTGATGATGCCGGACATAGCATGTTCATGGTGTCCCGTGGCCTGGTAGGCAACGCTCACGCTTCAGTGTCCCCGGTTCGATCCCTTGCGAGGGTGTGTTTCCTTACACCTGCTGCCCCATTCCCCTAGCAGTAAGTACGTACCTGGGTGTTAGGTGACTGGTGTGGGTGGCATCCTGGGGGACAAGATTGAGGACCACAATGGAAATAAGACAGTCCTCGATGACGCACTGACTTTCTTGGGTTACCCTGCCTGGCTAACCCTCCGGAATTAAAAATCCAAACAAAATCTTCTCCCCATCTCTTACACTGAGTGAGGGATGCGCAACTTTTTCATTACTCACGAAATCGTAATAACACGACTGGAAACGAACCACGGCACGGGTGGTGTTTGAACCATGGAAGACCGAGTCTTCAAAGGTAGTGACAGTTGTTATGCAGATCCCAGAATTTTAGACCAGATATATAATCATTTAACTCAGGCTTGAGCTTCTAAAAGTATTCAGTCTGATTTATATCATCCCCTACCAAGAATTTTAGTCATTACTACTTGCATATATCTGTAACGGCACACATAAGTACGATAAAGCACCTAAGTTACTGGGAACGGTTAAGTCCCTTGATTTGTATTCTCTGGAACGCAGGCGAGAGAGATACATGATAATATACACTTGGAAAATCCTAGAGGGATTGGTACCAAACTTGCACGCGAAAATCACTCCCGATGAAAGCAAAAGACTCGGTAGACGATGCAACATGGTAGTTGCAACATGGTGGTTGCAACATGGCAAGAGATGCAACATTCACCCAGTGAAAAGCAGGGGCGCCACGAGTACACTGAGAGACAACACAATAAGTGTCAGGGGCCTAAGACTGTTTAACTACCTCCCAGCATACATAAGGGGGATTACCAATAGACCCCTGGCTGTCTTCAAGACCCCTGGCTGCCTTCAAGACCCCTGGCTGCCTTCAAGACCCCTGGCTGCCTTCAAGACCCCTGGCTGCCTTCAAGACCCCTGGCTGTCTTCAAGACCCCTGGCTGTCTTCAAGACCCCTGGCTGTCTTCAAGACCCCTGGCTGCCTTCAAGACCCCTGGCTGCCTTCAAGACCCCTGGCTGCCTTCAAGACCCCTGGCTGTCTTCAAGACCCCTGGCTGTCTTCAAGACCCCTGGCTGTCTTCAAGACCCCTGGCTGTCTTCAAGACCCCTGGCTGTCTTCAAGAAGGCACTGAACAGGCACCAAAGTCAGTTCCTGACCAACCGGGCTGTGGTACGTACGTCAGTTTGCATGCGACCAGCAGTAACAGTCTGGTTGATCAGACCCTGATCCACCACTAGGCCTGGTCTCAGACCGAGCCGCGGGGGCGTTGACCCCCAAAAACCTCTCCAGGTAAACTACTTACACCTAGTTTACCCACGAAGCTATACATATACATGTATACTGTGTATACATACACATGTATACTGTGTATATATACACATGTATACTGTGTATACATACACATGTATACTGTGTATACATACACATGTATACTGTGTATACATACACATGTATACTGTGTATACATACACATGTATACTGTGTATACATACACATGTATACTGTGTATACATACACATGTATACTGTGTATACATACACATGTATACTGTGTATACATACACATGTATACTGTGTATACATACACATGTATACTGTGTATACATACATCTGGGTTTTCTTCAAATCTCTAAATACTTCTGATTTTGTTTAATGTTAAGCGATAAACTCGTATGGGTCATTCAGTTCAAGACTTTAAGGTTGATTCACCATCACCTAAATGTCACTTCACTTAAGGTGTGAAACCAGTTTCACACCTTTCCACGGGTGGGGTTAGAACTCGCGGCCGAAGAATCTCACAACTCCAGACCGACGCGTTAGCCACTGGGCCAGCTAGCTAGTTTAATGTTTATTATGTACCCCATACCCATGGTGTGGGCGGTAGTCACCCCATACCCATGGTGTGGGCGGTAGTCACCCCATACCCATGGTGTGGGCGGTAGTCACCCCATACCCATGGTGTAAGCGGTAGTCACCCCATACCCATTGTGTGGGCGGTAGTCACCCCATACCCATTGTGTGGGCGGTAGTCACCCCATACCCATGGTGTGGGCGGTAGTCACCCCATACCCATGGTGTGGGCGGTAGTCACCCCATACCCATGGTATGGGCGGTAGTCACCCCATACCCATGGTGTGGGCGGTAGTCACCCCATACCAATGGTGTGGGCGGTAGTCACCCCATACCCATGGTGTGGGCGGTAGTCACCCCATACCCATGGTGTGGGCGGTAGTCACCCCATACCCATGGTGTGGGCGGTAGTCACCCCATACCCATGGTGTGGGCGGTAGTCACCCCATACCCATGGTGTGGGCGGTAGTCACCCCATACCCATAGTGTGGGCGGTAGTCACCCCATACCCATCGTGTGGGCGGTAGTCACCCCATACCCATGGTGTGGGCGGTAGTCACCCCATACCCATGGTGTGGGCGGTAGTCACCCCATACCCATAGTGTGGGCGGTAGTCACCCCATACCCATAGTGTGGGCGGTAGTCACCCCATACCCATAGTGTGGGCGGTAGTCACCCCATACCCATGGTGTGGGCGGTAGTCACCCCATACCCATGGTGTGGGCGGTAGTCACCCCATACCCATGGTGTGGGCGGTAGTCACCCCATACCCATGGTGTGGGCGGTAGTCACCCCATACCCATGGTGTGGGCGGTAGTCACCCCATACCCATGGTGTGGGCGGTAGTCACCCCATACCCATGGTGTGGGCGGTAGTCACCCCATACCCATGGTGTGGGCGGTAGTCACCCCATACCCATGGTATGGGCGGTAGTCACCCCATACCGATGGTGTGGGCGGTAGTCACCCCATACCGATGGTGTGGGCGGTAGTCACCCCATACCCATGGTGTGGGCGGTAGTCACCCCATACCCATGGTGTGGGCGGTAGTCACCCCATACCCATGGTGTGGGCGGTAGTCACCCCATACCCATGGTGTGGGCGGTAGTCACCCCATACCCATGGTGTGGGCGGTAGTCACCCCATACCCATAGTGTGGGCGGTAGTCACCCCATACCCATAGTGTGGGCGGTAGTCACCCCATACCCATAGTGTGGGCGGTAGTCACCCCATACCCATGGTGTGGGCGGTAGTCACCCCATACCCATGGTGTGGGCGGTAGTCACCCCATACCCATGGTGTGGGCGGTAGTCACCCCATACCCATGGTGTGGGCGGTAGTCACCCCATACCCATGGTGTGGGCGGTAGTCACCCCATACCCATGGTGTGGGCGGTAGTCACCCCATACCCATGGTGTGGGCGGTAGTCACCCCATACCCATAGTGTGGGCGGTAGTCACCCCATACCCATGGTGTGGGCGGTAGTCACCCCATACCCATGGTGTGGGCGGTAGTCACCCCATACCCATAGTGTGGGCGGTAGTCACCCCATACCCATGGTGTGGGCGGTAGTCACCCCATACCCATGGTGTGGGCGGTAGTCACCCCATACCCATGGTGTGGGCGGTAGTCACCCCATACCCATAGTGTGGGCGGTAGTCACCCCATACCCATGGTGTGGGCGGTAGTCACCCCATACCCATGGTGTGGGCGGTAGTCACCCCATACCCATAGTGTGGGCGGTAGTCACCCCATACCCATGGTGTGGGCGGTAGTCACCCCATACCCATGGTGTGGGCGGTAGTCACCCCATACCCATAGTGTGGGCGGTAGTCACCCCATACCCATGGTGTGGGCGGTAGTCACCCCATACCCATGGTGTGGGCGGTAGTCACCCCATACCCATGGTGTGGGCGGTAGTCACCCCATACCCATAGTGTGGGCGGTAGTCACCCCATACCCATCGTGTGGGCGGTAGTCACCCCATACCCATGGTGTGGGCGGTAGTCACCCCATACCCATGGTGTGGGCGGTAGTCACCCCATACCCATAGTGTGGGCGGTAGTCACCCCATACCCATAGTGTGGGCGGTAGTCACCCCATACCCATGGTGTGGGCGGTAGTCACCCCATACCCATGGTGTGGGCGGTAGTCACCCCATACCCATGGTGTGGGCGGTAGTCACCCCATACCCATGGTGTGGGCGGTAGTCACCCCATACCCATGGTGTGGGCGGTAGTCACCCCATACCCATGGTGTGGGCGGTAGTCACCCCATACCCATGGTGTGGGCGGTAGTCACCCCATACCCATGGTGTGGGCGGTAGTCACCCCATACCCATGGTGTGGGCGGTAGTCACCCCATACCCATGGTATGGGCGGTAGTCACCCCATACCGATGGTGTGGGCGGTAGTCACCCCAGACCGATGGTGTGGGCGGTAGTCACCCCATACCCATGGTGTGGGCGGTAGTCACCCCATACCCATGGTGTGGGCGGTAGTCACCCCATACCCATGGTGTGGGCGGTAGTCACCCCATACCCATGGTGTGGGCGGTAGTCACCCCATACCCATGGTGTGGGCGGTAGTCACCCCATACCCATAGTGTGGGCGGTAGTCACCCCATACCCATAGTGTGGGAGGTAGTCACCCCATACCCATAGTGTGGGCGATAGTCACCCCATACCCATAGTGTGGGCGATAGTCACCCCATACCCATGGTGTGGGCGGTAGTCACCCCATACCCATGGTGTGGGCGGTAGTCACCCCATACCCATGGTGTGGGCGGTAGTCACCCCATACCCATGGTGTGGGCGGTAGTCACCCCATACCCATGGTGTGGGCGGTAGTCACCCCATACCCATAGTGTGGGCGGTAGTCACCCCATACCCATGGTGTGGGCGGTAGTCACCACATACCCATGGTGTGGGCGGTAGTCACCCCATACCCATAGTGTGGGCGGTAGTCACCCCATACCCATGGTGTGGGCGGTAGTCACCCCATACCCATGGTGTGGGCGGTAGTCACCCCATACCCATGGTGTGGGCGGTAGTCACCCCATACCCATGGTGTGGGCGGTAGTCACCCCATACCCATGGTGTGGGCGGTAGTCACCCCATACCCATGGTGTGGGCGGTAGTCACCCCATTCCCATGGTGTGGCCGGTAGTCACCCCATACCCCTGGTGTGGACGGTAGTCACCCATACCCCATACCCATGGTGTGGGCGGTAGTCACCCCATACCCATGGTGTGGGCGGTAGTCACCCCATACCCATGGTGTGGGCGGTAGTCACCCCATACCCATGGTGTGGGCGGTAGTCACCCCATACCCATGGTGTGGGCGGTAGTCACCCCATACCCATGGTGTGGGCGGTAGTCACCCCATACCCATGGTGTGGGCGGTAGTCACCCCATACCCATGGTGTGGGCGGTAGTCACCCCATACCCATGGTGTGGGCGGTAGTCACCCCATACCCATGGTGTGGGCGGTAGTCACCCCATACCCATGGTGTGGGCGGTAGTCACCCCATACCCATGGTGTGGGCGGTAGTCACCCCATACCCATGGTGTGGGCGGTAGTCACCCCATACCCATGGTGTGGGCGGTAGTCACCCCATACCCATGGTGTGGGCGGTAGTCACCCCATACCCATGGTGTGGGCGGTAGTCACCCCATACCCATGGTGTGGGCGGTAGTCACCCCATACCCATGGTGTGGGCGGTAGTCACCCCATACCCATGGTGTGGGCGGTAGTCACCCCATACCCATGGTGTGGGCGGTAGTCACCCCATACCCATGGTGTGGGCGGTAGTCACCCCATACCCATGGTGTGGGCGGTAGTCACCCCATACCCATGGTGTGGGCGGTAGTCACCCCATACCCATGGTGTGGGCGGTAGTCACCCCATACCCATGGTGTGGGCGGTAGTCACCCCATACCCATGGTGTGGGCGGTAGTCACCCCATACCCATGGTGTGGGCGGTAGTCACCCCATACCCATGGTGTGGGCGGTAGTCACCCCATACCCATGGTGTGGGCGGTAGTCACCCCATACCGATGGTGTGGGCGGTAGTCACCCCATACCGATGGTGTGGGCGGTAGTCACCCCATACCGATGGTGTGGGCGGTAGTCACCCCATACCGATGGTGTGGGCGGTAGTCACCCCATACCCATGGTGTGGGCGGTAGTCACCCCATACCCATGGTGTGGGCGGTAGTCACCCCATACCCATGGTGTGGGCGGTAGTCACCCCATACCCATGGTGTGGGCGGTAGTCACCCCATACCCATAGTGTGGGCGGTAGTCACCCCATACCCATAGTGTGGGCGGTAGTCACCCCATACCCATGGTGTGGGCGGTAGTCACCCCATACCCATGGTGTGGGCGGTAGTCACCCCATACCCATGGTGTGGGCGGTAGTCACCCCATACCCATGGTGTGGGCGGTAGTCACCCCATACCCATGGTGTGGGCGGTAGTCACCCCATACCCATAGTGTGGGCGGTAGTCACCCCATACCCATGGTGTGGGCGGTAGTCACCCCATACCCATGGTGTGGGCGGTAGTCACCCCATACCCATGGTGTGGGCGGTAGTCACCCCATACCCATGGTGTGGGCGGTAGTCACCCCATACCCATGGTGTGGGCGGTAGTCACCCCATACCCATGGTGTGGGCGGTAGTCACCCCATACCCATGGTGTGGGCGGTAGTCACCCCATACCCATGGTGTGGGCGGTAGTCACCCCATACCCATGGTGTGGGCAGTAGTCACCCCATACCCATAGTGTGGGCGGTAGTCACCCCATACCCATGGTGTGGGCGGTAGTCACCCCATACCCATGGTGTGGGCGGTAGTCACCCCATACCCATGGTGTGGGCGGTAGTCACCCCATACCCATGGTGTGGGCAGTAGTCACCCCATACCCATAGTGTGGGCGGTAGTCACCCCATACCCATGGTGTGGGCGGTAGTCACCCCATACCCATGGTGTGGGCGGTAGTCACCCCATACCCATGGTGTGGGCGGTAGTCACCCCATACCCATGGTGTGGGCGGTAGTCACCCCATACCCATGGTGTGGGCGGTAGTCACCCCATACCCATGGTGTGGGCGGTAGTCACCCCATACTTATGGTGTGGGCGGTAGTCACCCCATACCCATAGTGTGGGCGGTAGTCACCCCATACCCATGGTGTGGGCGGTAGTCACCCCATACCCATGGTGTGGGCGGTAGTCACCCCATACCCATGGTGTGGGCGGTAGTCACCCCATACCCATAGTGTGGGCGGTAGTCACCCCATACCCATAGTGTGGGCGGTAGTCACCCCATACCCATGGTGTGGGCGGTAGTCACCCCATACCCATGGTGTGGGCGGTAGTCACCCCATACCCATGGTGTGGGCGGTAGTCACCCCATACCCATAGTGTGGGCGGTAGTCACCCCATACCCATGGTGTGGGCGGTAGTCACCCCATACCCATGGTGTGGGCGGTAGTCACCCCATACCCATGGTGTGGGCGGTAGTCACCCCATACCCATGGTGTGGGCGGTAGTCACCCCATACCCATGGTGTGGGCGGTAGTCACCCCATACCCATGGTGTGGGCGGTAGTCACCCCATACCCATGGTGTGGGCGGTAGTCACCCCATACCCATGGTGTGGGCGGTAGTCACCCCATACCCATGGTGTGGGCGGTAGTCACCCCATACCTATGGTGTGGGCGGTAGGTGTGGGCGGTACTCACCCCATACCCATGGTGTGGGCGGTAGTCACCCCATACCCATGGTGTGGGCGGTAGTCACCCCATACCCATGGTGTGGGCGGTAGTCACCCCATACCCATGGTGTGGGCGGTAGTCACCCCATACCCATGGTGTGGGCGGTAGTCACCCCATACCCATAGTGTGGGCGGTAGTCACCCCATACCCATGGTGTGGGCGGTAGTCACCCCATACCCATGGTGTGGGCGGTAGTCACCCCATACCCATGGTGTGGGCGGTAGTCACCCCATACCCATGGTGTGGGCGGTAGTCACCCCATACCCATGGTGTGGGCGGTAGTCAAAAGATTACAGTGGTGCATAATGGGTACAGGGACCGGGCTCCATAGTTTTAATAGCTGAACAAAGGTAATGAGTCACCCGTGCCAGTATGGCGTGAGTCACCCGTGCCAGTATGGCGTGAGTCACCCGTGCCAGTATGACGTGTGTCACCCGTGCCAGTATGGCGTGAGTCACCCGTGCCAGTATGACGTGAGTCACCCGTGCCAGTATGGCGTGAGTCACCCGTGCCAGTATGACGTGAGTCACCCGTGCCAGTATGGCGTGAGTCACCCGTGCCAGTATGGCGTGAGTCACCCGTGCCAGTATGACGTGAGTCACCCGTGCCAGTATGGCGTGAGTCACCCGTGCCAGTATAGCGTGAGTCACCCGTGCCAGTATGGCGTGAGTCACCCGTGCCAGTATGGCGTGAGTCACCCGTGCCAGTATGACGTGAGTCACCCGTGCCAGTATGACGTGAGTCACCCGTGCCAGTATGGCGTGAGTCACCCGTGCCAGTATGACGTGTGTCACCCGTGCCAGTATGGCGTGAGTCACCCGTGCCAGTATGACGTGAGTCACCCGTGCCAGTATGGCGTGAGTCACCCGTGCCAGTATGACGTGAGTCACCCGTGCCAGTATGGCGTGAGTCACCCGTGCCAGTATGGCGTGTGTCACCCGTGCCAGTATGGCGTGAGTCACCCGTGCCAGTATGGCGTGAGTCACCCGTGCCAGTATGGCGTGTGTCACCCGTGCCAGTATGGCGTGAGCCACCCGTGCCAGTATGGCGTGAGCCACCCGTGCCAGTATGGCGTGAGCCACCCGTGCCAGTATGGCGTGAGCCACCCGTGCCAGTATGGCGTGAGCCACCCGTGCCAGTATGGCGTGAGCCACCCGTGCCAGTATGGCGTGAGCCACCCGTGCCAGTATGGCGTGAGCCACCCGTGCCAGTATGGCGTGAGCCACCCGTGCCAGTATGGCGTGAGCCACCCGTGCCAGTATGGCGTGAGCCACCCGTGCCAGTATGGCGTGAGCCACCCGTGCCAGTATGGCGTGAGCCACCCGTGCCAGTATGGCGTGAGCCACCCATGCCAGTTTGGCGTGAGCCACCCGTGCCAGTATGGCGTGAGCCACCCGTGCCAGTATGGCGTGAGCCACCCGTGCCAGTATGGCGTGAGCCACCCGTGCCAGTATGGCGTGAGCCACCCGTGCCAGTATGGCGTGAGCCACCCGTGCCAGTATGGCGTGAGCCACCCGTGCCAGTATGGCGTGAGCCACCCGTGCCAGCATGGCGTGAGCCACCCGTGCCAGCATGGCGTGAGCCACCCGTGCCAGCATGGCGTGAGCCACCCGTGCCAGCATGACGTGAGCCACCCGTGCCAGCATGACGTGAGCCACCCGTGCCAGCATGACGTGAGCCACCCGTGCCAGCATGACGTGAGCCACCCGTGCCAGCATGACGTGAGCCACCCGTGCCAGCATGACGTGAGCCACCCGTGCCAGCATGACGTGAGCCACCCGTGCCAGCATGACGTGAGCCACCCGTGCCAGCATGACGTGAGTCACCCGTGCCAGCATGACGTGAGTCACCCGTGCCAGCATGACGTGAGTCACCCGTGCCAGCATGACGGGAGTCACCCGTGCCAGCATGACGCGAGTCACCCGTGCCAGCATGACGCGAGTCACCCGTGCCAGCATGACGCGAGTCACCCGTGCCAGCATGACGCGAGTCACCCGTGCCAGCATGACGCGAGTCACCCGTGCCAGCATGACGCGAGTCACCCGTGCCAGCATGACGCGAGTCACCCGTGCCAGCATGACGCGAGTCACCCGTGCCAGCATGACGCGAGTCACCCGTGCCAGTATGACGCGAGTCACCCGTGCCAGCATGCGAGTCAGTATGACGCGAGTCACCCAGTGACCGAGTACGACGCGAGTCACCCGTGCCAGCACGACGCGAGTCACCCGTGCCAGCACGACGCGAGTCACCCGTGCCAGCACGACGCGAGTCACCCGTGCCAGCACGACGCGAGTCACCCGTGCCAGCACGACGCGAGTCACCCGTGCCAGCACGACGCGAGTCACCCGTGCCAGTATGACGTGAGTCACCCGTGCCAGTATGACGCGAGCCACCCGTGCCAGTATGACGCGAGTCACCCGTGCCAGTATGACGCGAGTCACCCGTGCCAGTATGACGTGAGTCACCCGTGCCAGTACGACGTGAGTCACCCTAATTTATGAAGTATAATCGTAAATTATATTCAGATCAATTACTTTTATTAAACTTCCCCTCAAGGGAGGTTCCTTGATGCTGGTGAGGGGCTCTTGATCTAGGGAATTGGATCTGTGCTCCGGTTCCCTGAATTAAGTCTGAATACCTTCCATCCCCCCCCCCATCATTAGCTCTGTATAATCCTGCAGATTTAGCGCTTCCCCCATGATTATAATTGATAAAACCATAGACCTGCTTTATAACTTACCACGGGTGGGGTTAGAACCCGCGATCAGTCTCTCTCTGACCGCGGGTTCTAACCCCGCCCGTGGTATGGTTTGTTTACAATCGTGTCATCACGATTTTGTGAGTCATATTGATACAACTTCGTTGGCTTTTCGGAAATTAATTGGGCGGTTGAAATCTCGCATGAATAAACAGAGTATGAGACTTTTGTCCGGTTCTAATGCTATATTTATATTGTCGTATTCTTAGTTCAACATTTTTCCCAGTTTGTCCCTTGTAAAATTTGTTACATTTTGTACAAGGAATCTTGTAGACAGTCATCAGCATTTTGGGGGGAATTTTTATTATTTTTTACTGTATAGATATTTTTAAGTGCAACGCTAAACTAAGATTAAACAACAGAAATATAGCAGAATTGGGCAAGTCTAATGCTCTGTCTATTCATGTGAGGGATTTTAACTATTCAATTTATTTTCCAAAGACCGAGGAGTTGCATCACGCAGGTTTATGGTTGCTATAAATATGATTGAATTAAGTTTTATAATATTTTTATGTGAATAATATTTTAGGGTTATACGAATTATATTCATTTGTAATTAATAAATTTTTTGAAAGAGGTATGACAAAGCTCAGGAAGCAGAGAGAGAGAGAGGATCCAGTAGCGATCAGTGAAGAGGCGGGGCCAGGAGCTGAGTCTCGACCCCTGCAACCACAATTAGGTGAGTACAATTAGGTGAGTACAGGGCCAGGAGCTGTGACTCGACCCTTGCAACCACACCTAGGTGAGTACACACACACACACACACACACACACACACACACACACACACACTGGCTGTAGTGGCCAGAAGAGCTCATGCATGCAGGGCAAAGCTCCTGATCATCGGTGACTTTAACCACAAGGAAATTGATTGGGAGAACTTGGACCCGCATGGGGGCCAAGATACATGGAGGGCTAAGATGATGGACGTGGTACTGGAAAACTTCATGTACCAACACGTAAGGGACACTACAAGAGAGAGAGAAGAGGATGAACCAGCAAGGCTGGACTTAGTATTCACCTTGAGTAGTGCAGATATTGAGGACATCACATATGAAAGACCCCTTGGGGCCAGCGATCATGTGGTTTTGAGCTTCAAATACACAGTAGAGCTACAAGTGGAGGGGGAAGCAGGAAGGCCAGGACGAATGAAGCCAAACTACAAGAAAGGGGACCACACGGGAATGAGGAACTTCCTGAATGGGATTCAGTGGGACAGAGAACTGGCAGGGAAGCCAGTTAATGAGATGATGGAATATGTAGCAACAATGTGCAAGGAGGCTGAGGAGAGGTTTGTACCCAAGGGTAACAGGAATAATGAAAATGCCAGGATGAGCCCATGGTTCACCCAAAGGTGCAGGGAGGCAAAAACCAAGTGTGCTAGGGAATGGGAGAAATATAGAAGGCAAAGGACCCAGGAGAATAAGGAGAGCAGTCGTAGAGCCAGAAATGAATATGCACAGATAAGAAGGGAGGCCCAACGTCAATATGAAAACGACATAGCAGCGAAAGCCAAATCTGACCCAAAGCTGTTATACAGCCACATCAGGAAGAAAACAACAGTCAAGGACCAGGTAATCAGGCTAAGGAAGGAAGGAGGAGAGACAAGAAATGACCGTGAAGTATGTGAGGAACACAAGAGATTCAAAGAAGAGTTCACAGAGGAGACAGAAGGGGCTCCAGAAAGATGGAGAGGTGGGGCACACCACCAAGTGCTGGACACAGTGCACACAACCGAGGAAGAAGTGAAGAGGCTTCTGAGTGAGCTAGATATCTCAAAGGCAATGGGGCCGGATAACATCTCCCCATGGATCCTGAGAGAGGGAGCAGAGGCACTGTGTACCCCTAACAACAATATTCAATACATCTATCGAAACAGGGAGATTGCCTGAGGCATGGAAGACAGCAAATGTAGTCCCAATCTTTAAAAAAGGAGACAGACATGAAGCATTAAACTACAGACCAGTGTCACTGACATGTATAGTATGCAAAGTCATGGAGAAGATTATCAGGAGAAGAGTGGTGGAACATCTAGAAAGGAATGATCTCATCAACAGCACCCAACATGGTTTCAGGGACGGGAAATCCTGTGTCACAAACCAACTGGAGTTCTATGACATGGTGACAGCAGTAAGACAAGAGAGAGAGAGAGGGGTGGGTAGATTGCATTTTCTTGGACTGCAAGAAGGCGTTTGACACAGTACCACACAAGAGATTAGTGCAAAAACTGGAGGACCAAGCAGGGATAACAGGGAAGGCACTACAATGGATCAGGGAATGCTTGTCAGGAAGACAGCAGCGAGTCATGGTACGTGGCGAGGTGTCAGAGTGGGCACCTGTGACCAGCGGGGTCCCACAGGGGTCATTCCTAGGACCAGTGCTGTTTCTGGTATTTGTGAACGACATACGGAAGGAATAGACTCCGAAGTGTCCCTGTTTGCAGATGACGTGAAGTTGATGAGAAGAATTCATTCGATCGAAGACTAGGCAGAACTATAAAGGGATCTGGACAGGCTGCAGACCTGGTTCAGCAATTGGCTCCTGGAGTTCAACCCCACCAAGTGCAGAGTCATGAAGATTGGGGAAGGGCAAAGAAGACCGCAGATGGAGTACAGTCTAGGGTGCCAGAGACTTCAAACCTCGCTCAAGGAAAAAGATCTTGGGGTGAGTATAACACCAGGCACATCTCCTGAAGCGCACATCAACCAAATAACTGCTGCAGCATATGGGCGCCTGGCAAACCTCAGAACAGCATTCCGACATCTTAATAAGGAATCGTTCAGGACCCTGTACACCGTGTACGTTAGGCCCATATTGGAGTATGCGGCACCAGTTTGGAACCCACACCTAGCCAAGCACGTAAAGAAACTAGAGAAAGTGCAAAGGTTTGCAACAAGACTAGTCCCAGAGCTAAGAGGTATGTCCTACGAGGAGAGGTTAAGGGAAATCGACCTGACGACACTGGAGGACAGGAGAGATAGCGGGGACATGATAACGGCACACAAAATACTGAGAGGAATCGACAAGGTGGACAAAGACAGGATGTTCAAGAGATGGGACATAGCAACAAGGGGACACAGTTGGCAGCTGAAGACACAGATGAATCACAGGGATGTTAGGAAGTATTTCTTCAGCCACAGAGTAGTCAGTAAGTGGAATAGTTTGGGAAGCGATGTAGTGGAGGAAGGATCCATACATAGCTTTAAGCATAGGTATGATAAAGCTCACGGTTCAGGGAGAGTGACCTAGTAGCAACCAGTGAAGAGGCGGGGCCAGGAGCTAGGACTCGACCCCTGCAACCTCAACTAGGTGAGTACACACACACACACACACACACACACACACACACACCAGTAGCGGCCAGTGAAGAGGCGGGGCCAGGAGCTATGACTCGACCCCTGCAACCAGAACTAGGTGAGTACACACGTGTGTGAATGACATGACGGAAGGAATAGACTCAGAAGTGTCTGCACACGATGGAGGAGGACGACCAGGCAGGACTAGAAAGGGATCTGGAGAGACTACAAGCCTGGTCTAGCAACTGGCTCCTGGAGTTCAACCCCACCAAGTGCAAAATCATGAAGATCGGGGAAGGGCAAAGAAGACCGCAGACTGAGTACAGTCTAGGGGAAGACTGCAAACCGCACTCAGGGAAAAGGATCATGGGGTGAGTATAATACCGAACATATCTCCTGAGGCGCACTTTTACCAAAGGAGTCGTTCAGGACTCTGTACACCGTGTACTTCAGGCCATATTGGAGTATGTAGCACCAGTTTGGAACCCACACCTTGGCAAGCACGTATGGAAATTAGAGAAAGTGTAAAGGTTTGTAACGAGACTAGTTCCGGAGCTAAGGGACATGTCCTAAGAGGAAATTTTAGGGAAAATTGAACGGACGACACTGGAGGGAATGAGGGACAAGGGGTCATGATAACATATGAAATACTGAGAGGCATCGACAAGGTGGACAGAGACAGGATGTTCAAGAGATGGGACACAGCGACAAGGAGTCACAATTGGAAGTTGAAGACTCAGATAAGTCAGAGATATTGGGAAGTATTTCTTCAGAGTTGTCAGGAAGTGAAACTCCTCTCTACAGAATCCTTTGAAATATTTGTGATTTAATTACTATAATGGTGAGAATAATTTCATATATTTAACCCTAGATTATACGACTTGAATCTAGTGAACAAGAGTCGCAATACCATGGTTGAAATTTTCTGAAAACTGTTTTGAGAGGAATCTCATGACGCCATTAAGGTAAGTCGTGGACCATTATTAATATATCTTCCCTTAGTTAAGTTATTCCCTCTGATGTTTTCTTGTCAGTACGTGTGTTTGAATATTATCAGTAGTTAAGATATTTTTGCTATGTCACTCCTGCGTCATAATGGCTTACTGAGGGTGCCACCTTACCATCACAATATCATTTACTTGTAAATTGTGCTTTTAAACACGCTACTTACCAACAGAAAATGCATTTTCAAACCGATTTCTGGATTATTTTCATTGTGGAGACAAGTTCCCGGTTTGCAGAGTAAAATCAACTCCAGTAAGTGTAAATTATTGTTGAACGTCGGCAAGTTGTTGTTGAGATCGGTGGATGTTTTGCAGGGGTAGTCACTCCAGCTCAACAGACAGATGAAGGTGGTAACTCTGTGTTTGTTAGTGGCTGCTGTGGCAGGGGGCGCTGAAGGGGTGTTGGCCCCCCCTGAGAGGCAATACAAAATCCTCTTACTTCTTCCCATGTCCTTCAGGAGTCATAGAACCATCTTCATGTCCCTTGCCGAGGCTCTGGCAGAACGTGGACACAAGGTAAGAGCATTCTGGTACACAAGATCACTCTTGCAACTCTGGTACACAAGATCACTCTTACAACTCTGGTACACAAGAACACACAATTCTGGTACACAAGATCACTCTTACAAGTCTGGTACACAAGATCACTCTTACAAGTCTGGTACACAAGATCACTCATACAAGTCTGGTACACAAGATCACTCTTGCAATTCTGGTACACAAGATCACTCTTACAAGTCTGGTACACAAGATCACTCTTACAAGTCTGGTACACAAGATCACTCTTACAAGTCTGGTACACAAGATCACTCTTACAAGTCTGGTACACAAGATCACTCTTACAAGTCTGGTACACAAGATCACTCATACAAGTCTGGTACACAAGATCACTCATACAAGTCTGGTACACAAGATCACTCATACAAGTCTGGTACACAAGATCACTCATACAAGTCTGGTACACAAGATCACTCATACAAGTCTGGTACACAAGATCACTCATACAAGTCTGGTACACAAGATCACTCATACAAGTCTGGTACACAAGATCACTCATACAAGTCTGGTACACAAGATCACTCATATAAGTCTGGTACACAAGAACACACAATTCTGGTACACAAGAACACTCTTACAAGTCTGGTACACAAGAACACACAATTCTGATACACAAGATCACTCATACAAGTCTGGTACACAAGATCACTCATACAAGTCTGGTACACAAGATCACTCATACAAGTCTGGTACACAAGATCACTCATATAAGTCTGGTACACAAGAACACACAATTCTGGTACACAAGAACACTCATACAAGTCTGGTACACAAGATCACTCATATAAGTCTGGTACACAAGAACACACAATTCTGGTACACAAGAACACTCATACAAGTCTGGTACACAAGATCACTCATACAAGTCTGGTACACAAGATCACTCATACAAGTCTGGTACACAAGATCACTCATATAAGTCTGGTACACAAGAACACACAATTCTGGTACACAAGAACACTCATACAAGTCTGGTACACAAGATCACTCATACAAGTCTGGTACACAAGATCACTCATACAAGTCTGGTACACAAGATCACTCATATAAGTCTGGTACACAAGAACACACAATTCTGGTACACAAGAACACTCATACAAGTCTGGTACACAAGATCACTCATACAAGTCTGGTACACAAGATCACTCATACAAGTCTGGTACACAAGATCACTCATATAAGTCTGGTACACAAGAACACACAATTCTGGTACACAAGATCACTCATACAAGTCTGGTACACAAGATCACTCATACAAGTCTGGTACACAAGATCACTCATACAACTCTGGTACACAAGACCACTCTTAAAAGTCTGGTACACAAGATCACTCATACAACTCTGGTACACAAGACCACTCTTACAAGTCTGGTACACAAGATCACTCATACAAGTCTGGTACACAAGATCACTCTTACAAGTCTGGTACACAAGATCACTCGTACAAGTCTGGTACACAAGATCACTCATACAAGTCTGGTACACAAGATCACTCTTACAACTCTGGTACACAAGACCACTCGCAAGAGTAGGCCTATAGGAACATGCTAGGTAGGTCACACTCTCACCCAACTATTAACGAAGCTTACAGATGTGTTGCGTGGGTAGTTTTAAAACTATTGTGAAAAAACTGGAGATAAAATTACAAATAACAAGACATCCATGTGGGTTTAATGCGGGTTTAATGCGGGTTTAGAGCTTCCGTAGATAAAAACCATATGTACACCTGTTAACCCTTTTGGGGCCTAGTTCCTAGGCCTTTTGTCTCCATATGCTCTTGTGCTACCATCCACAGGATGGATGAGGTACACAATAAACTAGCCACTACCATCCACAGGATGGATATGAGGTACACAAACTAGCCACTACCATCCACAGGATGGATATGAGGTACACAATAAACTAGCCACTACCATCCACAGGATGGATATGAGGTACACAATAAACTAGCCACTACCATCCACAGGATGGATATGAGGTACACAATAAACTAGCCACTACCATCCACAGGATGGATATGAGGTACACAATAAACTAGCCACTACCATCCACAGATTGATATGAGGTACACAATAAACTAGCCACTACCATCCACAGGATGGATATGAGGTACACAATAAACTAGCCACTACCATCCACAGGATGGATACGAGGTACACAATAAACTAGCCACTACCATCCACAGGATGGATATGAGGTGCACAATAAACTAGCCACTACCATCCACAGGATGGATATGAGGTGCACAAACTAGCCACTACCATCCACAGGATGGATATGAGGTACACAATAAACTAGCCACTACCATCCACAGGATGGATATGAGGTGCACAATAAACTAGCCACTACCATCCACAGGATGGATATGAGGTGCACAATAAACTAGCCACTACCATCCACAGGATGGATATGAGGTACACAATAAACTAGCCACTACCATCCACAGGATGGATATGAGGTACACAATAAACTAGCCACTACCATCCACAGGATAGATATGAGGTACACAATAAACTAGCCACTACCATCCACAGGATGGATATGAGGTACACAAACTAGCCACTACCATCCACAGGATGGATATGAGGTACACAATAAACTAGCCACTACCATCCACAGGATGGATATGAGGTACACAATAAACTAGCCACTACCATCCACAGGATGGATATGAGGTACACAATAAACTAGCCACTACCATCCACAGGATGGATATGAGGTACACAATAAACTAGCCACTACCATCCACAGGATGGATATGAGGTACACAATAAACTAGCCACTACCATCCACAGGATGGATATGAGGTACACAATAAACTAGCCACTACCATCCACAGGATGGATATGAGGTACACAATAAACTAGCCACTACCATCCACAGGATGGATATGAGGTACACAAACTAGCCACTACCATCCACAGGATGGATATGAGGTACACAATAAACTAGCCACTACCATCCACAGGATGGATATGAGGTACACAATAAACTAGCCACTACCATCCACAGGATGGATATGAGGTACACAATAAACTAGCCACTACCATCCACAGGATGGATATGAGGTACACAATAAACTAGCCACTACCATCCACAGGATGGATATGAGGTACACAATAAACTAGCCACTACCATCCACAGGATGGATATGAGGTACACAATAAACTAGCCACTACCATCCACAGGATGGATATGAGGTGCACAATAAACTAGCCACTACCATCCACAGGATGGATATGAGTTACACAATCTAGTCACTACCATCCACAGGATGGATATGAGGTACACAGTAAACTAGCCACTACCATCCACAGGATGGATATGAGGTACACAATAAACTAGCCACTACCATCCACAGGATGGATATGAGGTACACAATAAACTAGCCACTACCATCCACAGGATGGATATGAGGTACACAATAAACTAGCCACTACCATCCACAGGATGGATATGAGGTGCACAATAAACTAGCCACTACCATCCACAGGATGGATATGAGGCACACAATAAACTAGTCACTACCATCCACAGGATGGATATGAGGTACACAATAAACTAGCCACTACCATCCACAGGATGGATATGAGGTACACAATAAACTAGCCAATACCATCCACAGGATGGATATGAGGTACACAATAAACTAGCCACTACCATCCACAGGATGGATATGAGGTACACAATAAACTAGCCACTACCATCCACAGGATGGATATGAGGTACACAATAAACTAGCCACTACCATCCACAGGATGGATATGAGGTACACAATAAACTAGCCACTACCATCCACAGGATGGATATGAGGTACACAATAAACTAGCCACTACCATCCACAGGATGGATATGAGGTACACAATAAACTAGCCACTACCATCAACAGGATGGATATGAGGTACACAATAAACTAGCCACTTCGGTGGCAAAATCTAATCATAATAACTCTTGTTTAGTAGATTGGCGTTTAACCCATTAACTAACCAATGTACTAGAGTCAAACAAAGTTTTCTGAGTTTAATAGATCAGCGTGACTTGTAAATGGTCCAAGTTGGACCGAAACGTCGTCGTAAGCTGTCTGCTAGGTGCTAGTGGGTTAAAAGATGACGCAACATCCTCACAGGAGGAAGCAAAAATGTTGTGATCTCGGATTTGCTATCAATTATCATTATTATTATTATTATTATTATTATTATTATTATTATTATTATAACCAAACGCTAAACTCACAATAGTTTGAGAGGTACTCATTTCCAGATCAATTATTCTTATTATTAAAGATTCGCAGGTATTATCCCGGCCCGGGCCTTTTCCAAGTGGTGGCCCGGCCTTGGCTCCCTCTTCAGGGAGTGTCTGACACCTAAGTCTCCCATGGGAGGAGGCACAAGTACCTCCTCATCTTTGGGACCAACTGTCCCCAGGCCTAGCCACAAGCTAGGCCTCTGTTGTCTGCCATCCCCGCCCCAAGGGGGCAAATGGGAATGACAGTCTTATGAGCTAAAGGCTTGGACTCAGGCACCTACCCTACCCTAGAAGGGTTGGGCATGGTGTCGATCTCCAGATCTTTATTTACTACCAGTACATGTACAAGGTATACCAGTACATGTACAAGGTATACCAGTACATGCACAAGGTATACCAGTACATGTACAAGGTATACCAGTACATGTACAAGGTATACCAGTACATGTACAAGGTATACCAGTACATGTACAAGGTATACCAGTACATGTACAAGGTATACCAGTACATGTACAAGGTATACAGACCATAGCTGACATCAATGACAGGATGCATGCAGCATTAATACTAACGAGATGAAGAATTGGACACGGATGCAGCATCTGGGTATCTTGCAGATGTTTGGCCATCCAGTGGCTGTAGAAATGTATACAGAAGACAGTGGAAGACAAGGTAATCAGTCCCTCAGCCTGAGAGCAAGTGATGAGCAAGACTGAACAAGTGATGAGCAAGACTGAGCAAGTGATGAGCAAGACTGAGCAAGTGATGAGCAAGACTGTGAAGAACCAGTCTTCCTGCCTCTGCTTCGGATTCTTGAAGAGTACGGTGGTCTCCACCTGCTACTAGGCAGGTCTTCTGTATCTACTGTTTTGATCAAGCCACTGGATGGCGGAACATCTACAAAGTAATGATACCCAGATGTTAAATAAACTATACTATGGGTGGGGTTAGAACCCGCGATCAGAGTCATGAAACTCCAGACCAACGCGTTAACCACTGAGTCACCCAGATGTTGCCATCATTTGATCTGTTGGCTCTGAACCTCATTAATCATCTATATTTCTGAGTAATTTCTCTCTCTTCAGGTAGTAATGTTGACCAACCACCCAAAGTCATCCAGTCATCCGAACATTGACGAGGTCACCCACGGCCTCGAATACATCAACGATGAAAATATTAACATGTTCAATGATAGGAAACAAGGATACAAGATTATGAGGGAAAGTATTGTACGCCTGGCAAGGGACCTGTATGACGTGCCAGTTGTGAAGGAACTGTACCTGAGAAGGAAGGACTTTGATCTGATAGTAGTCAGCTCCTTGTTTAACGAAGTGAGTGTGTGTCTTTGCTCACGAAATAGTAATGACACATAACATAAGAAAGAAGGAAAACTGAAACGGGCCTACTGATCTATGCAAAGCAGGTCCATGTCACCCTCCGGCTTAGCCCAATGATCCACCTAGTCAGGCCACATTCACTTAAGGAGCACGGTATCAAACCTAGTGGCACAAGCTAGTCAGGTCCAACTCATGCCCACCCACTCATGTATTTATCTAACCTATTTTTAAAACTACACAAAGTTTTGGCTTCTATGAGGGTACTGGGGAGTTTGTTCCACTCATCCACAACTCTATTACCAAACCAGTACTTTCCTATATCCTTCCTGAATCTGAATTTTTCCATCTTAAAACCATTGCTGCGAGTCCTGTCTAGGCTAGATATTTTTAGCTATTTACATCCCCTTTATTTATTCCTGTTTTCCATTTATACACCTTAGGTATATCCACCAACAACACGACTGCAAAGAAACCACAAAAAGTGTGGTGCTTGAAACTATGGCAAGTGGTAGACTCCAGGCCAGTGCGTTAACCACTGGGCCACCTGGCTACAATAAGATTAATCTCAAAGATTAACACACTGGCCTGGAGTTTTATGACCCACTCGCCATGAGTTCATACCCCACCCGTTCCCGTTTTTTTTTTTTTTTTTTTTTTTTTTTTTTTTTTTTTTTTTACATTTTATTAAAATTTCGTGAGTCAGCTCGAAATAATTCTGTCTAGAATGAGTGATGTATCTGTTTTTCCTAATAATCTTAAATAATTGAAAAGATTTAGAGTTGTAACACATCTAGATAACCTCCGCTTATTTTATCTTCTTTCAGATGGCTTATCCTTTCGTGTACGAAATTCCTTTTATCGCTTTTCTCGCCAGAGAAGTAAACAGAAGAGAAACAGTTGTTCTGGGCAACGTCCTTAACCTAGCTTACGTCTGTTCCTTTGGTCATCTGTGTACCGTCCCTATGTCTGCCTGGCAGCGGTTCCTCAATGTCGTTTCACATATACACGAGTTTTATTATGGCCAAATCTTGGTTTTATTGCCTAAACTGCAGAAAGAGGTAAGTCAGTGTTTACCTGGAGTTTACCTGGAGAGAGTTTCGGGGGTCAACGCCCCCGCGGCCCGGTCTGTGACCAGGCCGCGTTGATCTTTGATATTTAGTTAAATCTTGGTACGAGGTGCACTTGGGGGCTGTGTTTATACTCCTTACGGAAGGAAATAGTTTTAATTACTTAATCATTCTCAATGTAATACCGTTTTCTAATATGTTAGTAGGAAGTTCCTACCATCTTTCAGATCTCTGCCCATTTTCCGGATCTTCCGCCGTTACTTGATCTAGAGAGGAATATGAGTATGATGTTCGTCAACACACATTTTTCTGTCGGTATGCCAGTGCCTCTCCTGCCGTCACAGGTGGAGGTGGGTGCCATCCACTGTCGCCCAGCCAACCCTCTGTCTCAGGTGAGATGTGTAGTGGTATTATCCAGGTCGTGTGTCACACGCAGTTAACTGACAAATAAAAAACTGTTAAATGACTGGGGTGTGTGACTGGGATGTGTGACTGGGGTGTGTGACTGGGATGTGTGACTGGGGTGTGTGACTGGGGTGTGTGACTGGGGTGTGTGACTGGGGTGTGTGACTGGGGTGTGTGACTGGGGTGTGTGACTGGGGTGTGTGACTAGTGTGGGTTGTGATTGTGAAGTGGTTGTTAGAGAGTAATGCATACCCAGCACCGTTTACCTGCCTCTTGCCACACTACTCTCAGGGGCAGAAGAAATTAGGTGATGTGTGGTAATGGGCATCGTCAGGAAGTCACTTAGATGGTTGGGATTAGAACCCGCGATCAGAGAGTCGTAAAACTCCAGACCGACGCGGTAGCCACTGGACCAGGTGGCTACAATATGATTCATCCAAGTAGGTAGGTGATTCATGCAACTAGTTGGATGAATCTTATTGTAGCCACCTGGCCCAGTGGCTAACACGTCGGTCTGGAGTTCTATGATTCCCTGATGGCGGGTTCTAACCCCACTCGTGGTATGGTTTCTCTGACCGTCTTTGAGACACGTAAGTACCCCTGTCTTCTAATAACGTTCATTTTTTCCCCTATAATCTACCTTGTACATAATTACCATCACATTTCCTTTCTTTCGTAAGGTGACGTCCAGGATCTTTACATAATTCATGGTAAAACTTAAATCTTTGAGGACAGATGTGTTGCAGAGCTCAGACCTCTGCAACACAGTTGTCCTCAAAGATTCGTTAAGTTAATACCGTGAATTAAGCAAAGATCCTTGACGTCACCTTACGAAAAAAAGGAAATGTGATAGTAATTATGTACAAGGTAGATTACAGGGGAAAAATGAACGTTATTAGAAGACAGGGGTACTTACGTGCCCTTAAGGGGCACGTAAGTACCCCTGTGAGTGTCAACCACTTGTCACATCTGCAACCTGTGCTACAAACTATGGCAACAAAGTCGTGCAATTAATTTAGTCAACCTACTCCATCTTAAGTGGTAACATGTTGCATATGTGAGAGGTGAGTCAGTCTGTTAGGTGGTTCGGTACTTGTCTCTACCTACACTAGCGGTCCCCAACCTGTCGTCCGTGGACTGCTGGGGGTCTACAAGGGTAGTGCTGGGGGGTCACAAGGGTAGTGCTAGGGGTTAACAAGGGTAGTGCCTGGGGTTCACAAGGGTAGTGCTGGGGGTCCACAAGGGTAGTGCTTGGGGTCTACAAGGGTAGTGCTGGGGGTCCACAAGGGTAATGCTGGGGGTTCACAAGGGTAGTGCCTGGGGTTCACAAGGGTAGTGATGGGGGTTCACAAGGGTAGTGCTGGGGGTCTACAAGGGTAGTGCTGGGGGTTCACAAGGGTAGTGCTGGGGGTTCACAAGGGTAGTGCTGGGGGTTCCCAAGGGAAGTGCTGGGGGGTCTACAAGGGTAGTGCTGGGGGTCCACAAGGGTAGTGCTGGGGATCCACAAGGGTAGTGCTGGAGGTCCACAAGGGTAGTGCTGGGGGTCTACAAGGGTAGTGCTGGGGGTCCACAAGGGTAGTGCTGGGGGTCCACAAGGGTAGTGCTGGGGGTCCACAAGGGTAGAACTGGGGATCCACAGTAGTAGTGCTGGGGGCCCACAAGGGTAGTACTGGGGGCCCACAAGGGTAGTACTGGGGGATCCACAAGGGTAGTTCTGGGGGATCCACAAAGGTAGTACTGGGGAATCCACAAGGGTAGTACAGGGGATCCACAAGGGTAGTGCTGGGGGTCCACAAGGGTAGTGCTGGGGGTCCACAAGGGTAGTGCTGGGAGTCCACAAGGGTAGTGCTGGGGGTCCACAAGGGTAGTGCTGGGGGTCAACAAGAGTAGTACTGGAGATCCACAAGGGTAGTACTGGGGATCCACAAGGGTAGTACAGGGGATCCACAAGGGTAGTGCTGGGGGTCTACAAGGGTAGTGCTGGGGGTCTACAAGGGTAGTGATGGGGGTTCACAAGGGTAGTACTGGGGGTCTACAAGGGTAGTGCTGGGGGTCTACAAGGGTAGTGCAGGGGGTCTACAAGGGTAGTGCTGGGGGTCCACAAGGGTACTGCTGGGGGTCCACAAGGGTAGTGCTGGGGGTCCACAAGGGTAGTACTGGGGGATCCACAAGGGTAGTACTGGAAGATCCACAAGGGTAGTGCTGGGGGTCCACAAGGGTAGTACTGGGGGCCCACAAAGGTAGTACTGGGGGATCCACAAGGGTAGTTCTGGGGGTCCACAAGGGTAGTACTGGGGGATCCACAGTAGTAGTGCTGGGGGCCCACAAGGGTAGTACTGGGGGCCCACAAGGGTAGTACTGGGGGATCCACAAGGGAAGTTCTGGGGGTCCACAAGGGTAGTACTGGGGAATCCACAAGGGTAGTACTGGAAGATCCACAAGGGTAGTGCTGGGGGTCCACAAGGGTAGTACTGGGGATCCACAAGGGTAGTGCTGGGGGTCCACAAGGGTAGTGCTGGGGGTCAACAAGAGTAGTACTGGAGATCCACAAGGGTAGTACTGGGGATCCACAAGGGTAGTGCTGGGGGTCTACAAGGGTAGTGCTGGGGGTCTACAAGGGTAGTGCTGGGGGTCTACAAGGGTAGTGCTGGGGGTCTACAAGGGTAGTGCTGGGGATCCACAAAGGTAGTGTTGGGGGATCCACAAGGGTATTGCTTGGGGATCCACAAGGGTAGTGATGGGGATCCACAACGGCAGTGCTGGGGGTCCACAAGGGCAGTGCTGGGGGATCCACAAGTGTAGTGCTGGGGGTCCACAAGGGTAGTGCTGGGGATTCACAAGGGTAGTGCTGGGGATCCACAAGGGTAGTGCTGGGGGTCTACAAGGGTAGTGCTGGGGGTCCACAAGGGTAGAACTGGGGATCCACAGTAGTAGTGCTGGGGGCCCACAAGGGTAGTACTGGGGGCCCACAAGGGTAGTACTGGGGGATCCACAAGGGTAGTTCTGGGGGATCCACAAAGGTAGTACTGGGGAATCCACAAGGGTAGTACTGGAAGATCCACAAGGGTAGTGCTGGGGGTCCACAAGGGTAGTGCTGGGGGTCCACAAGGGTAGTGCTGGGAGTCCACAAGGGTAGTGCTGGGGGTCCACAAGGGTAGTGCTGGGGGTCAACAAGAGTAGTACTGGAGATCCACAAGGGTAGTACTGGGGATCCACAAGGGTAGTACAGGGGATCCACAAGGGTAGTGCTGGGGGTCTACAAGGGTAGTGCTGGGGGTCTACAAGGGTAGTGATGGGGGTTCACAAGGGTAGTGCTGGGGGTCTACAAGGGTAGTGCTGGGGGTCTACAAGGGTAGTGCAGGGGGTCGACTAGGGTAGTGCTGGGGGTCTACAAGGGTAGTGCTGGGGGTCCACAAGGGTAGTGCTGGGGGTCCACAAGGGTAGTACTGGGGGATCCACAAGGGTAGTACTGGAAGATCCACAAGGGTAGTGCTGGGGGTCCACAAGGGTAGTACTGGGGGCCCACAAAGGTAGTACTGGGGTATCCACAAGGGTAGTTCTGGGGGTCCACAAGGGTAGTACTGGGGGATCCACAGTAGTAGTGCTGGGGGCCCACAAGGGTAGTACTGGGGGCCCACAAGGGTAGTACTGGGGGATCCACAAGGGTAGTTCTGGGGGTCCACAAGGGTAGTACTGGGGAATCCACAAGGGTAGTACTGGAAGATCCACAAGGGTAGTGCTGGGGGTCCACAAGGGTAGTACTGGGGATCCACAAGGGTAGTGCTGGGGGTCCACAAGGGTAGTGCTGGGGGTCAACAAGAGTAGTACTGGAGATCCACAAGGGTAGTACTGGGGATCCACAAGGGTAGTGCTGGGGGTCTACAAGGGTAGTGCTGGGGGTCTACAAGGGTAGTGCTGGGGGTCTACAAGGGTAGTGCTGGGGGTCTACAAGGGTAGTGCTGGGGATCCACAAAGGTAGTGTTGGGGGATCCACAAGGGTATTGCTTGGGGATCCACAAGGGTAGTGATGGGGATCCACAACGGCAGTGCTGGGGGTCCACAAGGGCAGTGCTGGGGGATCCACAAGTGTAGTGCTGGGGGTCCACAAGGGTAGTGCTGGGGATTCACAAGGGTAGTGCTGGGGATCCACAAGGGTAGTGCTGGGGGTCTACAAGGGTAGTGCTGGGGGTTCACAAGGGTAGTGCTGGGGGTCTACAAGGGTAGTGCTGGGGATCCACAAGGGTAGTACTGGGGGATCCACAAGGGTAGTGCTGGGGGTCCACAAGGGTAGTGCTGGGAGTCCACAAGGGTAGTGCTGGGGGATCCACAAGGGTAGTGCTGGGGGATCCACAAGGGTAGTGCTGGGGGATCCACAAGGGTAGTGCTGGGGTTTACAAGGGTAGTGCTGGGGGTCTACAAGGGTAGTGCTGAGGGTCTACAAAGGTAGTGCTAGGGGTCTACAAGGGTAGTGCTGGGGGTCTACAAGGGTAGTGCTGGGGGTCTACAAGGGTAGTGCCGGGGGTCTACAAGGGTAGTGCTGGGGGTCCACAAGGGTAGTGCTGGGGGTCCACAAGGGTAGTGCTGGGTGTCCACAAGAGTAGTGCTGAGGGTCCACAAGGGTAGTGCTGGGGGACTACAAGGGTAGTGCTGGGGGTCCACAAGGGTAGTGCTGGGGGTCCACAAGGGTAGTGCTGGGGGTCCACAAGGGTAGTGCTGGGGGATCCACGAGGGTAGTGCTGGGGGTCTACAAGGATAGTGCTGGGGGTTCCCAAGGGAAGTGCTGGGGGGTCTACAAGGGTAGTGCTGGGGGTCCACAAGGGTAGTGCTGGGGATCCACAAGGGTAGTGCTGGAGGTCCACAAGGGTAGTGCTGGGGGTCCACAAGGGTAGTGCTGGGGGTCCACAAGGGTAGAACTGGGGATCCACAGTAGTAGTGCTGGGGGCCCACAAGGGTAGTACTGGGGGCCCACAAGGGTAGTACTGGGGGATCCACAAGGGTAGTTCTGGGGGATCCACAAAGGTAGTACTGGGGAATCCACAAGGGTAGTACTGGAAGATCCACAAGGGTAGTGCTGGGGGTCCACAAGGGTAGTGCTGGGGGTCCACAAGGGTAGTGCTGGGGGTCAACAAGAGTAGTACTGGAGATCCACAAGGGTAGTACTGGGGATCCACAAGGGTAGTACTGGGGGTCTACAAGGGTAGTGCTGGGGGTCTACAAGGGTAGTGCTGGGGGTCTACAAGGGTCGTGATGGGGGTTCACAAGGGTAGTGCTGGGGGTCCACCAGGGAAGTGCTGGGGGTCTACAAGGGTAGTGCTGGGGGTCCACAACGGTAGTGCTGGGGGATCCACAAGGGTAGAGCTAGGGGTCTACATGGGTAGTGCTGGGGGTCTACAAGGGTAGTGCTGGGGGTCTACAAGGGTAGTGCTGGGGGTCTACAAGGGTAGTGCTGGGGGTCTACAAGGGTAGTGCTGGGGGTCTACAAGGGTAGTGCTGGGGGTCTACAAAGGTAGTGCTGGGGGATCCACAAGGGTAATGCTGGGGGATCCACAAGGGTAATGCTTGGGGATCCACAAGGGTAGTACTGGGCGATCCACAAGGGTAGTACTGGGGGATCTACAAAAGTAGTACTGGATGATCCACAAGGATAGTGCTGGGGATCCACAAGGGTAGTGCTGGGGGTCCACAAGGGTACTGCTGGGGATCCACAAGGGTAGTGCTGGGGGTCCACAAGGGTAGTACTGGGGATCCACAGTAGTAGTGCTGGGGGCCCACAAGGGTAGTACTGGGGGCCCACAAGGGTAGTACTGGGGGATCCACAAGGGTAGTTCTGGGGGATCCACAAAGGTAGTACTGGGGGATCCACAAGGGTAGTTCTGGGGGATCCACAAAGGTAGTACTGGGGAATCCACAAGTTTAGTACTGGAAGATCCACAAGGGTAGTACTGGGATCCACAAGGGTAGTGCTGGGGTTCACAAGGGTAGTGCTGGGGGTCCACAAGGGTAGTGCTGGGGGTCTACAAGGGTAGTGCTGGGGGTCTACAAGGGTAGTGCTGGGGGTCTACAAGGGTAGTGCTGGGGGTCTACAAGGGTAGTGCTGGGGGTCTACAAGGGTAGTGCTGGGGGACAAGGGTAGTGCTGGGGGTCTACACGGGTAGTGCTGGGGGTTCACAAGGGTAGTGCTGGGGGTTCACAAGGGTAGTGCTGGGGGTCCACAAGAGTAGTGCTGGGGGTCCACAAGGGTAGTGCTGGGGGTCTACAAGGGTAGTGCAGGGGGTCAACAAGGGTAGTGCTGGGGGTCCACAAGGGTAGTGCTGGGGGTTCAGAAGGGTAGTGCTGGGGGTCTACAAGGGTAGTGCTGGGGGTCTACAAGGGTAGTGCTGGGGGTCAACAAGGGTAGTGCTGGGGGTCTACAAGGGTAGTGCTGGGGGTCTACAAGGGTAGTGCTGGGGGACCACAAGGGTAGTGCTGGGGGTCTACAAGGGTAGTGCTGGGGGTCTACAAGGGTAGTGCTGGGGGTTCACAAGGGTAGTGCTGGGGGTTCACAAGGGTAGTGCTGGGGGTCTACAAGGGTAGTGCTGGGGGTCTACAAGGGTAGTCCTGGGGGTCCACAAGGGTTGTGCTGGGGGTCCACAAGGGTAGTGCTGGGGGTCCACAAGGGTAGTGCTGGGGGTCTACAAGGGTAGTGCTGGGGGTCTACAAGGGTAGTTCTGGGGGTCTACAAGGGTAGTGCTGGGGGTCCACAAGAGTAGTGCTTAGGGTCTACAAGGGTAGTGCTGAGGGTCCACAAGGGTAGTGCTGGGGGTCTACAAGGGTAGTGCTGGGGATCCACAAGGGTAGTGTTGGGGGATCCACAAGGGTATTGCTTGGGGATCCACAAGGGTAGTGCTGGGGGTCCACAAGGGTAGTGCTGGGGGATCCACAAGTGTAGTGCTGGGGGATCCACAAGGGTAGTGCTAGGGGTCTACAAGGGTAGAGCTGGGGGTCTACAAGGGTAGTGCTGGGGGTCTACAAGGGTAGTGCTGAGGGTCTACACGGGTAGTGCTGGGGGTCTACAAGGGTAGTGCTGGGGGTCTACAAGGGTAGTGCTGGGGGTCCACAAGGGTAGTGCTGGGGGTCCACAAGGGTAGTGCTGGGGATCCACAAGGGTAGTGCTGGGGATCCACAAGGGTAGTGCTGGGGGTCCACAAGGGTAGCGCTGGGGGTCTACAAGGGTAGTGCTGGGGATCCACAAGGGTAGTGCTTGGGGTCCACAAGGGTAGTGCTGGGGATCCACAAGGGTAGTGCTGGGGGTCCACAAGGGTAGTACTGGGGATCCACAGTAGTGCTGGGGGCCCACTAGGGTAGTACTGGGGGCCCACAAGGGTAGTACTGGGGGATCCACAAGGGTAGTTCTGGGGGATCCACAAGGGTAGTTCTGAGGGATCCACAAAGGTACTACTGGGGAATCCACAAGTTTAGTACTGGAAGATCCACAAGGGTAGTACTGGGATCCACAAGGGTAGTGCTGGGGTTCACAAGGGTAGTGCTGGGGGTCCACAAGGGTACTGCTGGGGGTCTACAAGGGTAGTGCTGGGGGTCTACAAGGGTAGTGCTGGGGGTCTACAAGGGTAGTGCTGGGGGTCTACAAGGGTAGTGCTGGGGGTCTACAAGGGTAGTCCTGGGGGAACACAAGGGTAGTGCTGGGGGTTCAGAAGGGTAGTGCTGGGGGTTCAGAAGGGTAGTGCTGGGGGTTCACAAGGGTAGTGCTGGGGGTCCACAAGGGTAGTGCTGGGGGTCTACAAGGGTAGTGCTGGGGGTCCACAAGGGTAGTGCTGGGGGTCCACAAGGGTAGTGCTGGGGGTCCACAAGGGTAGTGCTGGGGGTCGACAAGGGTAGTGCTGGGGGTCTACAAGGGTAGTGCTGGGAGTTCACAAGGGTAGTGCTGGGGGTCTACAAGGGTAGTGCTGGGGGTCTACAAGGGTAGTGCTGGGGGTCAACAAGGGTAGTGCTGGGGGTCTACAAGGGTAGTGCTGGGGGACCACAAGGGTAGTGATGGGGGATCACAAGGGTAGTGCTGGGGGTTCACAAGGGTAGTGCTGGGGGACCACAAGAGTAGTGCTGGGGGTCCACAAGGGTAGTGCTGGGGGTCCACAAGGGTAGTGCTGGGGGTCTACAAGGGTAGTGCTGGGGATCCACAAGGGTAGTGCTGGGGGTCTACAAGGGTAGTGCTGGGGATCCACAAGGGTAGTGTTGGGGGATCCACAAGGGTAGTGCTTGGGGATCCACAAGGGTAGTGCTGGGGGTTCACAAGGGTAGTGCTGGGGGTTCACAAGGGTAGTGCTGGGGGTAAACAAGGGTAGTGCTGGGGGTTCACAAGGGTAGTGCTGGGGGAACCACAAGGGTAGTGCTGGGGGTCCACAAGGGTAGTGCTGGGGGTCCACAAGGGTAGTGCTGGGGGTCCACAAGGGTAGTGCTGGGGGTCTACAAGGGTAGTGCTGGGGGTCAACAAGGGTAGTGCTGGGGGTCCACAAGGGTAGTGCTGGGGGTCCACAAGGGTAGTGCTGGGGGTCTACAAGGGTAGTGCTGGGGGTCTACAAGGGTAGTGCTGGGGGTCTACAAGGGTAGTGCTGGGGGTCAACAAGGGTAGTGCTGGGGGTTCACAAGGGTAGTGCTGGGGGTTCACAAGGGTAGTGCTGGGGGTTCACAAGGGTAGTGCTGGGGGACCACAAGAGTAGTGCTGGGGGTCCACAAGGGTAGTGCTGGGGGTCCACAAGGGTAGTGCTGGGGGTCTGCAAGGGTAGTGCTGGGGGTTCACAAGTGTAGTGCTGGGGGTCCACAAGGGTAGTGCTGGGGGTCCACAAGTGTAGTACTGGAGGCCCACAAGTGTAGTACTGGAGGCCCACAAGTGTAGTACTGGAGGCCCACAAGTGTAGTACTGGAGGCCCACAAGTGTAGTACTGGAGGCCCACAACTGTAGTACTGGAGGCCCACAAGTGTAGTACTGGAGGCCCACAAGTGTAGTACTGGAGGCCCACAAGTGCAGTACTGGAGGCCCACAAGTGTAGTACTGGAGGCCCACAAGTGCAGTACTGGAGGCCCACAAGTGTAGTACTGGAGGCCCACAAGTGCAGTACTGGAGGCCCACAGGTGTAGTACTGGAGGCCCACAGGTGTAGTACTGGAGGCCCACAGGTGTAGTACTGGAGGCCCACAAGTGTAGTACTGGAGGCCCACAAGTGTAGTACTGGAGGCCCACAAGTGTAGTACTGGAGGCCCACCAGTGCAGTACTGGAGGCCCACAAGTGCAGTACTGGAGGCCCACAAGTGTAGTACTGGAGGCCCACAAGTGTAGTACTGGAGGCCCACAAGTGTAGTACTGGAGGCCCACAAGTGTAGTACTGGAGGCCCACAAGTGTAGTACTGGAGGCCCACAAATGTAGTACTGGAGGCCCACAAGTGTAGTACTGGAGGCCCACAAGTGTAGTACTGGAGGCCCACAAGTGTAGTACTGGAGGCCCACAAGTGTAGTACTGGAGGCCCACAAGTGCAGTACTCGAGGCCCACAAGTGTAGTACTGGAGGCCCACAAGTGCAGTACTGGAGGCCCACAAGTGCAGTACTGGAGGCCCACAAGTGTAGTACTGGAGGCCCACAAGTGTAGTACTGGAGGCCCACAAGTGTAGTACTGGAGGCCCACAAGTGTAGTACTGGAGGCCCACAAGTGTAGTACTGGAGGCCCACAAGTGTAGTACTGGACTGGAGGCCCACAACAGTAGTACTGGAGGCCCACAAGTGCAGTACTGGAGGCCCACAAGTGTAGTACTGGAGGCCCACAAGTGCAGTACTGGAGGCCCACAAGTGTAGTACTGGAGGCCCACAAGTGTAGTACTGGAGGCCCACAAGTGTAGTACTGGAGGCCCACAAGTGTAGTACTGGAGGCCCACAAGTGTAGTACTGGAGGCCCACAAGTGTAGTACTGGAGGCCCACAGGTGTAGTACTGGAGGCCCACAAGTGTAGTACTGGAGGCCCACAAGTGTAGTACTGGAGGCCCACAAGTGTAGTACTGGAGGCCCACAGGTGTAGTACTGGAGGCCCACAGCCCACAAGTGTAGTACTGGAGGCCCACAAGTGTAGTACTGGAGGCCCACAAGTGTAGTACTGGAGGCCCACAGGTGTAGTACTGGAGGCCCACAAGTGTAGTACTGGAGGCCCACAAGTGTAGTACTGGAGGCCCACAAGTGTAGTACTGGAGGCCCACAAGTGTAGTACTGGAGGCCCACAAGTGTAGTACTGGAGGCCCACAAGTGTAGTACTGGAGGCCCACAAGTGTAGTACTGGAGGCCCACAAGTGTAGTACTGGAGGCCCACAAGTGTAGTACTGGAGGCCCACAAGTGTAGTACTGGAGGCCCACAAGTGTAGTACTGGAGGCCCACAAGTGTAGTACTGGAGGCCCACAAGTGTAGTACTGGAGGCCCACAAGTGTAGTACTGGAGGCCCACAAGTGTAGTACTGGAGGCCCACAAGTGCAGTACTGGAGGCCCACAAGTGTAGTACTGGAGGCCCACAAGTGCAGTACTGGAGGCCCACAGGTGTAGTACTGGAGGCCCACAAGTGTAGTACTGGAGGCCCACAAGTGTAGTACTGGAGGCCCACAAGTGTAGTACTGGAGGCCCACAAGTGTAGTACTGGAGGCCCACAAGTGTAGTACTGGAGGCCCACAAGTGTAGTACTGGAGGCCCACAAGTGTAGTACTGGAGGCCCACAGGTGTGCAGTACTGGAGGCCCACATGTGTAGTACTGGAGGCCCACAAGTGTAGTACTGGAGGCCCACAAGTGTAGTACTGGAGGCCCACAAGTGTAGTACTGGAGGCCCACAAGTGTAGTACTGGAGGCCCACAAGTGTAGTACTGGAGGCCCACAAGTGTAGTACTGGAGGCCCACAAGTGTAGTACTGGAGGCCCACAAGTGTAGTACTGGAGGCCCACAAGTACTGGAGGCCCACAAGTGTAGTACTGGAGGCCCACAAGTACTGGAGGCCCACAAGTAGTACTGGACGCCCACCAGTGTAGCACTGGAGGCCCACAAGAGTAGTACTGGAGGCCCACAAGTGTAGTACTGGAGGCCCACAAGTGTAGTACTGGAGGCCCACAAGTGTAGTACTGGAGGCCCACAAGTGTAGTACTGGAGGCCCACAAGTGCAGTACTGGAGGCCCACAAGTGTAGTTCTGGAGGCCCACAAGTGTAGTACTGGAGGCCCACAAGTGTAGTACTGGAGGCCCACAAGTGTAGTACTGGAGGCCCACAAGTGTAGTACTGGAGGCCCACAAGTGTAGTACTGGAGGCCCACAAGTGTAGTACTGGAGGCCCACAAGTGTAGTACTGGAGGCCCACAAGTGTAGTACTGGAGGCCCACAAGTGTAGTACTGGAGGCCCACAAGTGCAGTACTGGAGGCCCACAAGTGTAGTACTGGAGGCCCACAAGTGTAGTACTGGAGGCCCACAAGTGTAGTACTGGAGGCCCACAAGTGTAGTACTGGAGGCCCACAAGTGTAGTACTGGAGGCCCACAAGTGTAGTACTGGAGGCCCACAGGTGTAGTACTGGACACAGGTGTAGTACTGGAGGCCCACAAGTGTAGTACTGGAGGCCCACAAGTGTAGTACTGGAGGCCCACAAGTGTAGTACTGGAGGCCCACAGGTGTAGTACTGGAGGCCCACAAGTGTAGTACTGGAGGCCCACAAGTGTAGTACTGGAGGGCCACAGGTGTAGTACTGGAGGCCCACAAGTGTAGTACTGGAGGCCCACAAGTGTAGTACTGGAGGCCCACCAGTGCAGTACTGGAGGCCCACCAGTGCAGTACTGGAGGCCCACCAGTGCAGTACTGGAGGCCCACAAGTGTAGTACTGGAGGCCCACAAGTGTAGTACTGGAGGCCCACAAGTGTAGTACTGGAGGCCCACAAGTGTAGTACTGGAGGCCCACAAGTGTAGTACTGGAGGCCCACAAGTGTAGTACTGGAGGCCCACAAGTGTACTGGAGGCCCACAAGTGTAGTACTGGAGGCCCACAAGTGTAGTACTGGAGGCCCACAAGTGTAGTACTGGAGGCCCACAAGTGCAGTACTCGAGGCCCACAAGTGTAGTACTGGAGGCCCACAAGTGCAGTACTGGAGGCCCACAAGTGCAGTACTGGAGGCCCACAAGTGCAGTACTGGAGGCCCACAAGTGTAGTACTGGAGGCCCACAAGTGTAGTACTGGAGGCCCACAAGTGTAGTACTGGAGGCCCACAAGTGTAGTACTGGAGGCCCACAAGTGTAGTACTGGAGGCCCACAAGTGTAGTACTGGAGGCCCACAAGTGTAGTACTGGAGGCCCACAAGTAGTACTGGAGGCCCACAAGTGTACTGGAGGCCCACAAGTGTAGTACTGGAGGCCCACAAGTGCAGTACTGGAGGCCCACAAGTGCAGTACTGGAGGCCCACAAGTGCAGTACTGGAGGCCCACAAGTGCAGTACTGGAGGCCCACAAGTGCAGTACTGGAGGCCCACAAGTGCAGTACTGGAGGCCCACAAGTGTAGTACTGGAGGCCCACAAGTGTAGTACTGGAGGCCCACAAGTGCAGTACTGGAGGCCCACAAGTGTAGTACTGGAGGCCCACAAGTGTAGTACTGGAGGCCCACAAGTGTAGTACTGGAGGCCCACAAGTGTAGTACTGGAGGCCCACAAGTGTAGTACTGGAGGCCCACAGGTGTAGTACTGGAGGCCCACAAGTGTAGTACTGGAGGCCCACAAGTGTAGTACTGGAGGCCCACAAGTGCAGTACTGGAGGCCCACAAGTGCAGTACTGGAGGCCCACAAGTGCAGTACTGGAGGCCCACAAGTGTAGTACTGGAGGCCCACAAGTGTAGTACTGGAGGCCCACAAGTGTAGTACTGGAGGCCCACAAGTGTAGTACTGGAGGCCCACAAGTGCCCACAAGTGTAGTACTGGAGGCCCACAAGTGCAGTACTGGAGGCCCACAAGTGCAGTACTGGAGGCCCACAAGTGCAGTACTGGAGGCCCACAAGTGCAGTACTGGAGGCCCACAAGTGTAGTACTGGAGGCCCACAAGTGCAGTACTGGAGGCCCACAAGTGTAGTACTGGAGGCCCACAAGTGTAGTACTGGAGGCCCACAAGTGTAGTACTGGAGGCCCACAAGTGTAGTACTGGAGGCCCACAAGTGCAGTACTGGAGGCCCACAAGTGCAGTACTGGAGGCCCACAAGTGTAGTACTGGAGGCCCACAAGTGCAGTACTGGAGGCCCACAAGTGTAGTACTGGAGGCCCACAAGTGCAGTACTGGAGGCCCACAAGTGTAGTACTGGAGGCCCACAAGTGTAGTACTGGAGGCCCACAAGTGTAGTACTGGAGGCCCACAAGTGTAGTACTGGAGGCCCACAAGTGTAGTACTGGAGGCCCACAAGTGTAGTACTGGAGGCCCACAAGTGTAGTACTGGAGGCCCACAAGTGTAGTACTGGAGGCCCACAAGTGTAGTACTGGAGGCTGTTGTGTAGAAATATATTCTGATATTGCCTTACTCTGTTACGTATTTTTAGTCACTTTAGATAAAACTGGTTTGTTGTAGTTAATAAAATCGGATTGAGTGGTCCGTGAGTGGCCCGTGAGTGGTCCGTGAGTGGTCCGTGAGTGGCCCGTGAGAAAATTCAATTAAGCGGGTCCTTAGTGGTGAAAAGTCTGAGAACTGTCCTAGACTTTCGTCAGTCTTTCGCCGCTT